>NC_052049.1:88894054-89176554 GCF_903992535.2 Arvicola amphibius | reverse complement strand
AGAGTAAGGCAGGAAAGTAGCCACAAGTTTCAGGTCAGCCAGTCCATAGTGTGTCTCTTTCTCAAAAAGGGAGAGTTAGAGGGTTAAATTAGCATGAAGAGCCCTGGCTGCTCTTGCAGAGGACCCCAGTTCCCAGCACCCATAATGGTGGCTCACATCCGTAATTCCAATTCCAGGACAGCCGATGGCTGCTTCTGGTCCCTGAAGTCACTAGATACGTGGTACACAGACATACATGTAGACATTCATACACATACAAAAATGAAAGAGAAAAACAAGTTTTTTTTGTAGGTCTGTGTAGACTCTAGATTACTCCAACTTGTTCTCCAACTCTGGCCAGTGGCAACAGCATCCCAAGCTAATGCCCCTGAGAAAGTCAGTGATAAATCCTATCTCGGGACTATGGGCGACAGAGCCCTCTTCAGAGCCCCATCCATCATCCATCCACCCACCCATCATTCTAGCCACTCCTCTACTCTCCTATCCCTCCATCTGTCTTTGCTCCTGTTCATTCATCCAACTAACTAGCCTGCCATCTTTCCTTCCATCCACACCGACAGCCGTCTGTCCTTCCATCTACCCACTTTTCCTTTCTTTCATCCATGTGTCCATTCACCCATCCATCCATCCACCCACCCATCCATCCACCCATCCACCCATCCACCCACCCATCCATCTACCCATCCATCCATCCATCCATCCATCCATCCATCCATCCATCCATCTGTCCACCTACCCATCCATCCATCCATCCACCCGTCCATCTGTCCATCCATCCATCCATCCATCCACCCATCCATCCATCCACCCGTCCATCCATCCACCCGTCCACCCATCCACCCGTCCATCCATCCATCCATCCATCCATCCACCCACCCACCCACATCATCCTGGCATGGATTCACCCTTCCTTCCATGCATACATATATACGTATATCTTCATGCATTCACCAGCCCCTCTTTCTGCCCATTATCCACCATCCCACCATCTGTCAGTCCACTATACATAAATCTGTACTTCCAACATCCCTATCTCTATTCATCCATTAATTTGTCTTTTTAGACATTTAATTTAATTTACTTAACAAAACTACCCACTACCCCTTCTATGCCAAGTATGTATACACTGAAACAAACCTTCCTGCCCTGGATCTTTCAGAACAGATGCTCTCTCAGTGCTAGGATTTTGAGTTGGATGTGTGTAAGTTTTAATTCTGGCCCTGCAACTTCCCGAACCACGTGACTTTGGGGGAACTCACCGAATCTTTCTGAACAGGTAAGGAGAATTCAGAGTCTCTACTAGACGATAATGCCCATGAAGGACTGGTGTTGAAGTTCAGTGCTAGAGTGCTGACCTGGGGCTCAGCCTTGTGTTCGGTCCCGACACCACAAAGTGCTACTAGTATCTACAAGGACGCACTGTTTTTGCTCATTGCTGCTGCCTATGGCCTGATGCAGCAGGTTCACAATATTTGCCATGCAGCTGAATCTGTAAACACATCCGAAATATTCTTGGATTCTACCTTCAAGTGAACTTCTATTACATCCAAGCACATAGTGACTCTAGAATGAGTGTTTTCATGTTTCTGGGGCTGAGGAGGTGGATGAGTGGGTACAACATTTGCTTTACAAATGTGAGGACCTGAGTTTGAATCTCTTGAACCCAGAAAAGCTGGATGCAGCCATACGTGTGTGTAATACAAGCACTCGTATGGAGAGATGGAGACTGGAAAATTCCTGGAGGCTCAGGGGCCTGCTAGTCTGGCGTGTACAGTGGTGAACAAGAGACTGTTTCAAACAAGTTGAAGTGTAAGAGCAGACATTTGAGGTGTGACCTCCACATGTACACCATGGCATGCATGCTTCTACTTACACATACATACACACACATTCTTACACACACAAAACCACATCAAGAGTAAATATATCTTCAAAATTTTAAGTTAAGGGCTGGAGAGTTGGCTCAGAGTTCTTCCAAAGGTTCTGAGTTCAATTCCTAGCAACCACATGGTAGCTCACAACCATCTGTAATGAGGTCTGGTGCCCTCTTCTGGCCTGCAGGTGTACATGCAGACAGAATATTGTATGCATTATAAATGAATGAATGAATGAATGAATAAATAAATAAATATTTTTAAAAGTTTTTTTCAAAAAATTTAAGTTAATTTCATCTATATAATATGACTAATATTTTAAATTACATTTATTTAGTTCATGTATGCATGTGGGATGGGTATCTGTGTGCTATAGGGCACATGTGGAGGTCAGAGGACAAAACCAGTTCTCTTCTTCCACCATGTGGATTCTGGAGAAAGAACTCAGGTTGTCAGGCTTGACAGCAAGCGCCTTTACCCACTGAGCCCTCCCACCAGCTCAGGTTGTTCTTACCCCCACAGAACTGTGTGGACAACGGAGATCTGACCCCCATTCCTCCATCCATCCATCCACCCATACATTATCCATCCATCCATAAATACATCATCCATCCATCCATCCACCCATACATACATACATCATCCATCCATTCATCCATCCACCCACACATACATACATACATCATCCATCCATCCATCCATCCACCCACACATACATACATACATCATCCATCCATCCATCCATCCACCCACACATACATACATACATCATCCATCCATCCATACATACATACATACATACATCATCCATCCATCCATCCATCATCCATCCATCCATGCATCTTTATAACCTTTTCCTCCACTCCTCTGTCTTTCCCTCCTTCCATCTATCCATTCTTTGTCTCTTCTGTTTATCCATCCTGTCATCTTTCCATCCATTGACCCCAAGGGTTGTGGAAAACAAACTGAAGACTCCCAGTAGGTGCTCAACAATGAGTTGTGGGAAGGGGGTAGAACCCCAAAGAAGGGGAGGTTAAGAGGGCAAAATCATACACTGTGGGAATTCCTAAGCAATGACTCAGAAGTTTGGGTGCTATGCCTGGCTTAGTAAGGAGTCTCAGTGGTGTTGACAGTGAGCCCTGATGTGGGATGGGCTTGCCCCTGAGTCTACCCCTCCCCCTGCCTCTCCATGATGCACAGAAGCAGCATAGCCTTGTGTTCACAAACCACCTCTGTGAGGGAGTGGAGAGAAGCTGCCTCTCCTCCTTCCTTTGGCTGGCTTCCAGCCATGAGCCATCCCCAGGAGATGGGAGCCTTGAGTCAAAAGGCTCCTCACCTAGGGACCATAAATCCAGACTCAGACTAAAAGCTGACATCTCTGTTGTCAGTGGCTGCCATCATGGAGGACCTGAAGTGAACTACCTGCATCTTGTATGTTCTGCTCTAGCCTGCCTCCCCTGTGTGTGCATGCGTGTGTGTCCGAGTGTGTGTGTATGCATGTGTGCATGTGTGTGCTTGCATGCATGCATGTGTGTGCATGTGCATTCATGAGTGTATGAGTGTGCATGCGTGCATGCATGTGAGTGTGTGTGCATGTATATGTGAGTGTTTGTGTATGAGGCATGCATGTATGTGTGAGTTGCATGAGTGTGCGCATGTGTGAATGCATGTGTGTGTTCTTGCGTGCATACATGTGTGTGCATCTGTGTGCATGTGTGTGTGTGCGTGTGTGTGTGTGTAAGCCAGTAGTCATCCTTAGATGTTATTCCTCAGGTGCAATGAGCCTTGTTGTGTTTATTTATTATGTTTTAATGTTTTGTCTATGTTAATGATGTATGTGTTGAGGTCACAGGACAACTTGCAGCAGTCAGCTTCCTCCTTTCAGCATGTGGAGCCTCAGGATTGGACTCAGTTTGTCAGACTTGCCTGGAAAGTGTTATTTGGAGTCATTTCACTGTCCCCCTTTGGAAGAGCTGAAGGACAGAGGGCATCAGTGAAAGAGTTCTATTTGACTAGGACTCTTTACCCCCAGGAAGAAAAGGGAGGGTCTAGGCAGGCCCAGCAGAAGGTTCTTTGAGTACTAATGATGCCCAGTGCCTATGGTTTTTTTTTTTTGGTGACAGTTTCACAGGAGGAAGAAGTCCCAAAAACCAGTCTAGGGAGGACCTGTAATGCCATGGTAACTAGCGTTCCCAGCGCTTAGCCATTGAGCACAGACCAGGTTCATTTCTTGCTTCTGAGATGTCTCCGTCTTATGCCGGTTGTGATGGGAGGGTCTCTGTCCCAGGTGTTCTCCTGGAACCCAAAATGATGGAGGCTCTCTAGTCACACCACCATGGAAGCAGGACTCAGAGGGGACACAGCAAGACTCCCAACAGCCCGCCCCTAAAGCGTTTTCCTCATATGGCCTAGAATGCTATTGCTCACAGTCCCCTGGTTCAAGGGAGTCTTGGGGCTCATGACTGGGAGAAGCAAAGGGATATGCAGGCTCGGCTACGGACTCACTCGCTCAACCCAATGAGAGTACTTAGGAGTAAGGGTTGCAGTTGCACCTGGAACTCAGGGTAGCATGCTTGCCTCATCTGCACAAAACTCCAGGTTTCATCTCCCACACTGATTAAACTGGGCATGCTAGCACATGACTGGAATCCCAGCACCCAGAGGTAGAGGCAAGAGGATCAGAAGTTCAAGATCACCCTCAGCTATACAGCAATTTTTTTGTTTTGATTTTTTTTTCTTTTTTGAGACAAGGTTTCTCTATGAAACAGTTCCGGCTATTCTGGAACTCACTTTGTAGACCAGGCTGGCCTTGAACTTACAGAGATTCACCTGCCTCTACCTCCTGAGTGCTGGGATTAAAGATGTGCACCACCACCACCCAGCGCTATATAGCAAGTTTAAGACTAGCCTGACCCACATGAGACCATGTTCAAAAGGAAGGAGGGAAGAAAAGAAGGAAGGAGATGAAGAGAAAGTCAAGTAGAGAGGAGAATAGCTGCAAGAGAGCCCGGCACTATAGTTCTGAGCATCAGAACTGAGCTCAGGAAGGAGGATGGATGAGGGAGGGAGGGAGAAATCCTCCACTTAGTCACTCAGTTTTGGGGCTGAGGATGTGGTTCAATGGTAGAGCACTTTCTTAGCACGCACAAAACCTCTGGTTCCATCCCCAGTACTACAACACATACACACATTCACACACAACAATGTACTTTTCCTATGCCAGACTGACATCCTAAACAGAGCGGTAAAAGATATTTTGATGGCTCTGTGGTAGGTGGCTGGAAGTGCTATATGAAGAAACATAGAGCATAGCCAATGAGATAGCTCAGTGGATAAAGGTGTTTGCCACCATGCCTGATGACCCCCAGGACCTCATGGTAGAAGTAGGGAACCTATTCCTGCAAGTTGTCCTTTGACCGCCACACGAGCACTATGACGGGCACACAATATTTTTGGTTTGAGGAGCCTCTCTGATTAGATGACATTGTGCAGAAATCTGGAGGGACTGGAGGCAGAATATTGAGAGGAAAAGCACTAAGGGTAGGAGCAGCAAGAAGGTCCTGAGGCAGGAATATGCTTGCAATGTTGGAAAGACACTGAGCAGGCCAGCGTGACTTGAGAAAAGTGGATGGTGGCGGGGGGAGGGTGAGCGGGGGGGGGGGCAGGAGCTACATCACAGCTCTTAAACAGTTTATTTATTGTGTATGAGTGTATTGTGTGCCACAATTTGTCTGTAGACTTGGATGATAACTTGAGAGTTGGTTCTCTCCTTCTACCATGTGGGTCCTGAGAATTAAACTCAAGCTGTCAGGCTTGGTGGCAAGTGCTTTTAACTGCTGGACCTTTTGGCATTTAAACGATTTTTTTGTTGACCGTGTAGCCCCAGAACTAACCTAGCAGCACATAGTAAGTGTTCAATAAACACTTGATAGGCGACTACATAGGTGACCGAATGGGGGGGGGGGACGACTGTGGAGGGTTCTGAGCAGGGGAGGAATGAGGCTTTACCCAGGGTGAGTGGTGTCCTCTTGAGGCTTTTGCGGACACAAGGCTGGGAATCATGAGAATAGGACAAAGGGGATTACACTGTCCTAGTGGGGGATGATGGGAGCTGAGCCAATGTAAATACCAAAGGGGTAGAGAGACAGGAAAATGGTGGAGTTGATCTTCTTTAAGCATAGGTTGGTTCTGGGCTGCTTGATTCTGCTCAGATGCCTGAGATGTGAAAAAGTATGGGGACCAGAGGCTTTGCAGAAAGGGCTGGGACTGCCAGAGAGAAGATGAGGAAGAACAAGGAGCATGGCTCAGTGGCAGAGCCCTGCCTGATTCCCTCGGTGAGGAACTGGGGCATGGATCAGTGATAGAGTCCCTGACTAGAATCCCTCTGTGTCTTACTCAACTATACTGGTGCTGTGAGAGACACCAGAACCAAAGCAACTTTTAAGAGAAAACCTTTAACTAGGGGCCTACCTACAGCTTCAGAGAGTTGGTCCATGAGCATCATGATGAGAGGCTTGGTGGCGGCAGGCCTGACACTGGAGCAATAGCTCAGAGCTCACATCTGATCCACAAGTTGTGGGCAGAGAGAACAAGACCTCCTAATCCTTCCCCAACAGTTCCAGCAACTGGGGACCAATTATTCAAACATATGAGCCTATTGGGGGCCTTGTTATTCAAACCAGCACACCAGTGAGGAGCTGAGCCATGACTCAGTGGTAGAGCCCCTGGCTAGAATCCCCCAGGGAAGGGCTGTGGGGGTGGCTCAGCAGCAGAGCAAAGGAACAGGTTGCTGGAGGGCCTGGGTTCTACTACCAATACTATATATATATATATATATATATATATATATATATATGACTATATATATATATATATAGTCATATATGATGATGCACCTCTGTAATTCTAGCTCTTGAGAAGTGGAGCACAGTAAGTTTAGACTCAGCCTGGCTACACAGCAAGACCCTGTCTCAAGAGAGGAAGGAAGGAGGAAAGAAGGGAAGGGAAAGGGGAGGGCAGGTTTGCACATTCTCCTGGGGCTCTACTATCAATTAGATCTGCAGTCCTCATGACATGACAAGGCATGTGTGCTGACAGAACTATTTCTGGAATGTTGTGTGGCAGAGGAGAGGTAATGAAACCAGCCCTGGAGTGACAGGGGTTTTCTGGAGGTGGCAAAGCCTAAATTAAGTTTTTCTTGTTCTTGCCTTGCTGATTTCCATGCTGGACAAATGCTTTACCATGAACTTCCTGCTTCAGCCCCCAAATGAGTCACGTGCATGTGTGTGTGTGTGCGTGTGTGTGAGAGAGAGAAAGAGAATGTGTGAGTGTGTGTGAGAGAGATTGTGTATATGTGTGTGTGTGTTTGAGAGAGAGAGAATGTGTGAGTGTGTCTGTGTAAGATAGTGTGTGTGTGTGTGTGTGTGTATGTGAGAGAGAGAGAGAGAGAGAGAGAGAGAGAGAGAGAGAGAGAGAGAGAGAACAGTCCACTCATGCCACAACGCAGCACACATGGGAGGTGAAAGGACAACCTCAAATGTTGGGTCCTTGCCTTCCATTTTGTTGAGGAAGGGCCTCCTTATTGTCTACCACTGAATATTCTAGAACAGCTGCCCCACAGGCTTCTGGGGATTCTTCTATCTTTACCTCCCACCACAGGAGCACTCATATAAAAAGGGACACTACCGCTTGGTGGTAGTAGTGAGCACCTTGCACCTTTAATCCCAGAGGCAGACAGATCTCTGTGAGTTTGAGGACAGCTTGATCTAGAGAGAGAGAGAGAGAGAGAGAGAGAGAGAGAGAGAGAGAGAGAGAGAGAGAGAGAGAGAGAGAGAGAGAGAGAGAGAGAGAGAAGGCTTAGGAGAGAATGCACATCAGAAACTCTGGGACCTGTGAGAATCCTTAACATAAAATAGAGAACGAAAAAAATGGTTTGAGGTGGGGAACGGGGGGGTGCACACATGTTCCATGATGGTCCATATGTGGTCCCAGGACATTTCAGGAGGCGTTCTCTCTGCCCATACCTCCTTTTTAAAGAATAAGTTTTTGTTTGTTTGTTTTAAGTTTTTCGATTGTTTTATTCATTTACTATTTTTATGAGTATAGGTGCTTTGCCTGAATATGTTTGTTCACCACCCATGTGCAGTGGCCATGGAGGCCACAAGAGGATGCTGGATCTGAATCACAGATGATTGTGAGCGGCCAGGTAGGGTAATTGGAACCAAACCCTGGTCCTCTGCCAGAGTGAGATGTGCAGCCAGGTGTGGCTGCGCACCACTTAATGCCAGGGAGACAGAGGCAGGCCCTGAGTTCTGGGCCAGTCGGGGCTACACAGTGAGACCCAGTCTCAGGAAACCAAACAGACAAACAACCAGGAAGAGTGACAGCTCTTCACATTGCCCCAACTCTGCAACGCTCCCCCTTGTTATAAAGCAAAGTCTGAGTTTTGCTTCCTGCACTTCGTATTCCAGGCCAATTGCCCCAAGAACCCCGGATTCCGGTCCTCACCCCTCACCTTGCTGCAGAAGTGGTGGGACTGTTCACCTCCATTTCTGTTTGGTTTGTTTCTTCTTTTTTTTTTTTTTTTTGATTTTTCGAGACAGGGTTTCTCTGTGGCTTTGGAGCCTGTCCTGGAACTAGCTCTTGTAGATCAGGCTGGCCTCGAACTTACAGAGATCCGCCTACCTCTGCCTCCCAAGTGCTGGGATTAAAGGCGTGCTCCACCACCACCCGGCTGGTTTGTTTCTTTTTTAATAATTCATTTATTTTATGAGCACTGGTGTCAGATCCTCTGGAACTTGAGTTACAGACAATTGTGAGCTGCCAAGCAGGTGCTGGGAATTGAACCTGGGTCCTCCAGAAGAGAAGCCAGTGTTCTTCACCTCTGAACCTTCTCTCCAGCCGGTCTTGTTTGTTTCCTGTGGATCCTGCAGACTGAAGCCATCGGGCTTAAGCAGCAAGCACTCTCCCACACCGAATCATCTTGCTTATGCATTTTTAAACTTTCTGCACAAAATGCTCTTTTCTTAGGTCTTTCTTTTCCTCTTTCCCTCCCTTCACCCCCAGGGGTCTGTGTGTTGCTTATCCTGGCCTCTTGAACTTAAGCAATTCTCCTGCCTTAGCTTCCCAAATTGGGACTATCTACACATGCTACTAAGCCTGGCTCTTTGATTGTCTTTCTCCTTGTCTTCATTGTGTGCTCATTACCCAGTGTAAATACTCTGTGTGCCCATTACCCACTGTAAATACTCTGTGTGCCCATTACCCACTGTAAGTATGTTGTGTTTGTTGACTAAGAGTGATTATCTCTCCGCATGTGTTTGTATTTGTCTCTTTGTGTGTGTCATCTTTTCCCCTGTGTCTCCAATTCTGTTGTGTCCCGTCTGTGTTCCTGCCTTGTCTTCATGTCTGTCTTTGGTTTCTGTCTCTCATTCCTATCTCCAGATGTTACTTCTCTTTCGTGTGTGTGTGTGTGTGTGTGTGTGTGTGTGTTAGGCCTGAGTTCAATCTCCACTATCATTCCACAGAACAACATTCACATTTGCTTTTTGAAAATGGCATGTATTTATTTACTGGGGAGTAGGGTGGGCTCATGCTGCAATGCACGCATGAAAGTCAGAGGATAACTTGTAGGAGATGGTTCTCTCTTTCTACCGTGAGGGACCAGGGATCAAACTCAGGTTTCTAGGCTTGATGACAAGGGCCTCTACCCACTGAGTCATCTTGATGGCTCACCTTTTTATTTTTTTGAGACAGGGTCTCCCATTTTTTACCTTGAACTTGCTGATTTGACTAGCCTGGGTGCTAGTGAGCCCCAGGTATCCACCTGTCTCTACCTCCTTAGTCCCTCTGTATCTCTTTAGCAGCATCTGTCTGTCTGTCTGTAACTGTGCCTCCCTAGGACCATAGGACCTTGATAGCAATGGAGGATGTGGGATTAGATTAGAACTCACAGCCTCCAGGCCTCCTAAGCAGCAGATGGAATGTGGACCTGGGAAAGACTGCAGCAGAAATCAGACCTGAGCCAGGAAAGACTAGCGAGGGTTCAGGGTGTCTAGACCCCTGAGGACCATGGCAGTGGTAGCTCGGCCTGGTGGAAGCTGAGCCTCCAATTTCCCCTCTGCCCTGTGCCCTCACCCTTGGCTGCTTTGTTCCCACTGCCGCCCAGCACAAGCTCCAGGATGGAGCAGCTGTCGGGCTCCAGCCGTTGAGGCTCATTTTGAACAAGCGAGATGATTGCAGGGAACGATGGGAGGGAGGAGAGGAGAGGGGAGGGTGACTGGGCCAAAGAGGAATCAGGCTTGATTGTCACTGCTGCCGCCGCTGCAGGAGGGCGGGTAGCAGGTGGGGTGGCGTGTGCCCAGGAGATGAGGAGGCCAGGCAAGCAAGGCAGGAAAAGGCAGAGGGACATTTGTTGCCCAGCCCGCTGGTCCATCTGTCCCCACTTCTGGTCCTCCCTCTTGTGCAGTTTCTCTGCCTGTGTCTCTCCCTGTGATTCAAAGAGGAATCTGTCTCTGCCTCTGTCCCCACTGGTCCCCACCTTCCTGCTGCTACCCCTCTGTCTGCCTCTCTCTACCTGGATTTCTGCATGTCTCTGAGCCTGGCCCCCGTCTTGTTCTGGACACCACTGTCCTAACCAGAAGCATGGCCAACGTGCAAGGCGGCCTCTTTCTTATTTCTGCCATGCTCCAGCACTCCAGACAGACAGCACGATTTCCCAGGAAACCGGTGGACCATGACCTTCAATAGAGGGATATTTGCAGAGATATCTCAATTAGGACTAATTAATTAAGCGAGCCACTTGGCCTGCCCTCTCCCCAACCCCGCAGTCCTTGCAGCCTCCTGGGAGGAACCAGCCAGTCAGTGCTTGGCAGAGAGTCCAGCTCTGACTACCTAGATGTCTGATCTGTCACAGCCTGTTCCTAGCTACCTCATCAATTCATCCAGAAAGACATGGAGGCCCAGGCCTTTAGTACCCCAGCCAGAAGGCAGAGGCAGGAGGGATCTCAGTGAGTTCCAGGCTAGCGTGGTCTACATAGTGAGTTCTAAGTCAGCCAGGTATACACAATGAGACCCTGTCTAAAAATTAAAAACAGAAACACAGAACAGAAAGGCCAAGAGGTCATGGAAGGATGCCTGACCCATCCACCCCCCCCCCTAGAGTATACAGAAGTGAAATATGATATCATGTGCTATGTGGGAAGCTCCGGGACAAGCTGAAGTGTTCAGAATCCGTCACTCATTTGGGGAATGTCTGTGCATAACCAGGCATGTCAGTGTGCTGGGATGCAGCCGGTGTAGAGAGCCCCTGAGGATGTGGGCCATGCTCTGTGGATTCCCTGTGTTGTTCTGAGACAAGAGGCCCATGTAACCCTGGGGGCTCTGCGACTGAAACCAAAGAGGCGCTTGAGTTCAGCGTCTGCCTCTGGAGTGGCTGGGTAGTAGGCCGTGTGCCCACCTTCCCATGGTGGTAGGGCCCAGAGCTTCTGGTGTGCGCAGTCAGTCCTCTCTCCACTGAGGTGTGTCGCCAGTTTACTGCAGATTTCTGTGCTTGCAGGTGAAATATCTCCCATCAAGGGCATAACAGGGCAGGCAGAGCTATGGCACCATCAACAGCTTCCAGAAGATCCAGCTAGCGGTGCCAACTAAACACATTAGATAAATCCCACAGCATGTGCCCTGCCCGCCCCTCACTGGGAGCCAAGAGAGTCGAGCGACAGTTGTTTTTCCTGTTTCTTGTGTGTGGTGTACATGTGTGTGTGTGCACGCGCGCATGTGCGTGTGCATGCGCTCACATGGCCTATGCACGAACACTTGCATATGTAGAGGACAGAGGACAACTTGCAGGAGTCAGGCTCTCTTCTTCTACCATGTGGAGTGAACTCAGGGCATCAGGCTTGGCAGAAGGTGCCTTTACTCACTGAGTTATCCTGCTGGCCTGCTTTAGGTAACTTCTTAACACAGTATCTGCCTGTGGCTTTGCACTGCACACACAAGACTTACCAGATCAGAGAGTAAATACCCCTTCTTGGTTTTAATTTCTAGCTATAAAGCCTTTAGAATACCCAGTTCAGGACCAGGCTCTTGGGATTAGATAAAAGAAATGATTGTGTTTTCAAGTAAGTCAGACCTGATGACACATCCTTCCTGTGAGGACCAAAGATGTCACTCAGCCATCACTATAACAAACAGGGCCCAGGACCTCAGTGTGGCACCACCAGGGATCCCAAGATGTGTCAATTAGCACAATAACTGGGTAGTTTGGGAACCATAAACATTCTTTTTTAAACCGCTACTTTCTTTTTCTCGTGTGTGTGTGTGTGTGTGTGTGTGTGTGTGTGTGAGAGAGAGAGAGAGAGAGAGAGAGAGAGAGAGAGAGAGCGCACCTGGGTGCAAGTGCATGAAGAGGCCTAGAGCTGATGTCAGAATCATCCTCCATCCCTATTCCTCTGTATCTATTGAGGCAGGGTCTTTTAATCAAACCCAGAGTTTCTCACCAGCCAGCCTGCTTTGGGGATCCCTTGCCACTGGCTTCCAAGTTTGGAATCACAGGTGGGCAGCCACCCATGCAGTGTTTAGGTGTGTTCTGGGGCTCTGGCTCCAGCCCTAACACTTGCTGCTGAGCCTTTAGCAGCTGAGCCTCCTCATGAACAGCTCTTGATGTGTATCATGTCTACCGATCAGCTCCTGCTGAGGCATATGGCCACAGAGCTGACGTCTGAGAGTGCTCTGCCTGTTCCAGGAGTGACTGCACTGCTAATGAGCTAGTTAGCAGCCCAAAGGTCAGGTGACGCCATATCTACAGATGTCATTTCCCAGTGTGAGATGTGGAAACCATCTTTCAACGATGGGCTGTGACTTGGAAGTATAGACCAAATAAATCCTTTCTCCCCAAGTTCACTTGGTCAGTTTGTTAACACTGGTCATGGGCATGGAAAGTGGGGTGTGGCACACCACGGCCTTGTAATCTCAGCATCAGTAGGTGGTGGAAGGAAGGTAACGAATTCAAGGCCAGCCTCAGCTACACGGCACATTCCAAAGGCTGGGGCTGGTGATGCAGCTCTGAGTTCCATCCTCAGCATGGGATAAACTGACCGGTAGCACATGTCTGTGACAGAAGCATGTTGGAGTATCAGGGGGGTCAAGATCAGCCTCTCCTACGTAATGAGTTTGAGGCCAGACAGAGCTACTCAAGGCCAAGTCTCAACCCTTTCCCAATGCATTTTCTATTAACAGTGTGTTTATATGACTGCAGTTCCATCATCTGTCAAGGAGTGTCTTTGAGAATAGAAGGCTCATGAACAGAGAACTACACACAGTTTCAAGTATCCTCATACACATCTGCTATGGAGTCACACTGCTCTGTACACAGGCCCATGACTGCTCACAGATGTGTCCAACGCGGTAGATATGTCTGGAATGAGTCACAGTGCATTCAAGCTGTGGCTGGAGGGGTATAGAGCCATGCAGCTCCTCCCATCCTGTTCCCCGACTGTCCTCTGCAGGTCCCTATCAACATGCCTCTCTTGTTGCCTGCCCACAGCTCTGGATTTCTGCAGATCCAATTCATATGGATCTTCAGCTTCACAGTCCTGTAGCTTACATGTGTGTGCTAGGATATGTGGGGCACACGTAAAATCCAGAGGTCAACTGCAGGTGTCTTCCTCTATCAGTCTCCACATCATCCTAATCATCATCATCATCACATCATATTACCATCATCACAACATTATCATCATCATGCATATCATCCCTACATATCATCATCATGTCATCATCACATCATCATCACCACCACTACCATCATATCATATCATATCATATCATATCATCATTACATCATCAACATCACCATGCCGTCATCATCATCATGGAAACAAGGTTTTGCTATGTGGCCCTGGCTGGCCTGGAACTCACTGTGTAGACCAGGCTGGTCTTGAATGCATCTGTTTCTGCCTTTTGAGAGCTGCGATAAAGGTTGTGTGCCACCACGGACAGACCCACCTTATTCCTTGAGGCAGTCTCTCACTGAACTTAGAGCTCATCTTTTGAGTAGACTGAGCAGCTAGGGAGCCCCAGGATCCTCCTGTCCCTGCCTCGCCGTCACGGAGGTTATAAATGCACACCTCCACATCCGGCTTTTCCATGGGGGCTGGGGATTTGACCTCAGCGTCCCATGCTTGCACAGCAAGCACTTGCCCCGGGCCTGCGCTTTAACCGTCGCGACTCTGTGCCCCAAGTCCATCTCCTCACGCGGGCACATCCGCACATACATTAGTTACTTTTCTTCTTGCAGGAACTACATTCCTGACAAAAAGCAGTTTGGGGGAAATAGGTGCTTATTTTGTTTTTCTGTTCACTGATAAAATGTGCTAACAAAAGCAACTTCATGGAGAAAGGGTTTCTTTTGATACACGGTTCCTGTACACAATCCATCATAACAGAGAAGTCATGGCAACAGTGGCTGGAAGCAGCTGGTCACGTGTCCACGGTCAAGAGGCAGAGAGTCATGAGGGAGTGCGATGCTGCTCTTCCTACTCTCCCCATGCTCACATCTCAATTCCTGGCCTGGAAGTGACCCCCACACAGTGGATGGGGGGCTTCCCACCACAATTAATGCAATCAGGATAATCCCACATAGATATGCCCGGAGGCTTTTCTCCAGAAGGTTCTAGATTGTGTCATTGGCAGTTCCCACAAGCTACCCAAAGCCTTATTTTGGCTCCACGTTTGAGGGGCTAAAGCTCAGCATGGTGTGGCCGACATGGCTGTAGAAGAGTGAGGTGCTGGTCATGCTGAATCCCTGAAGTAAGGAAGGAGACATTCATTACAAAATCTTGAAGTCTGGGTTGGGGAGATAGCTCACTTAGTCCAGAGCGTCATAGACATGCACGAGGACCTGAGTTCTGTCCCCACAACCCATGTAAAATGTCAGCTGTGGTAGCTTGTGCTTGTAGTTCCCATGCTGGGGAAGCAAGGCCAATCCCTGGGGCTTGCTAGCCAGCCAGCCTAGCCTGTGAGACACTGTCCCTGAAAATCAAGGTAGATGGCACCCGAGGAGCAACAACACCTGACGTTGACCTCTGGCCTCTACAATATACATATATACACATGTACTCATGTGCACACGTGTATACACATGAAACATCGCAAGGCCTGTTCCCAGTCACCCACTTCCTCCACTGAGGCTGCACCCCCACAACCTTCCCAAACAGCACTATTACCTGGGGACCAAGGATTCAAATGAATGTGTGACCCTGTGGGAGATGCTTCACACCAGCACCACAGTGGGCTGTTTGCTCATACCAGCTACAGAGACTGGACCTCTGTGGATCTAGGAGCACCTCATTCCAAAGGTGTCCTGCTCAGGGTGGGTTCATAAGTCAGAGCATCCCCTTGGGAGTAGTGCTGAGACAGAGGTGACGACAGACATGGCCACTCACTCAGACACTCATTCTTGTGTTCTGTGAACAGACTGACTAATGCCTACACCACGGACTGTTTAAGAAGCCCCGATGCAGGGCCAGCAGGATGGCTCCGTGGAGAGAGGTGCTGGCAAGCTGGGTTTGATCTCTGGGATCCACAGGGTGGAGGGAAAAAACAGACTCCTGAATGTTGTCCCCTGACCACATGTTCATCATGGTGCATGCCCATGCATGAACATATATACACAACAAATAAATGAAAATGGACTAGAAGCCAAGACTTGGGCCAGCAAGATGGTTCAGTTGGAAGGCACCCGCTGCTTAGCCTGATGACCTGAACTTGATCCCTGGAATCCACACTGTGGGAGGAAAGAACTGACTTTCAAGTTGTTTTCTGCCCTCCACACACATGCCACAGCAGTTGTGCATATATGCACACACATGCATGTGCAAGCACACATAGACAACACATGCACACAGGGAGACATTGTACACATCATAAAAATAAACAATACATTTAAAATAATAAGCATAAAATACGGAGAAAGAGGTTGGGGGTAAGGTCACAGCACAGAATGGAGCAGGAGGGTCAGGAATCCAAGGCTGTCCTGGGATACATAGTAAGGGGGGGGGGCTCATACTTTTGAAGGAAAGAAGGAAGTTCAGATAATCATGTTGGAAAATGAAATGGCCTTGCCTTCACTCATCCCGGAGCACAGAAGTCATTTGTGGTGGACATTCACCTGAGAGGTGCTGGGCTTGTGCAGGTGGGGTCTGTGTGTGACAAGGTGCTCAGAGACTAGGACACTGTGACAGTGGAGTCACCTGATGGACCCCTGCAGTGAGACAGACCAAGCTCAGATCAGACTGCAGGTCCTGAAAGACAGCAACCCTCAGGTCTTAAGATGCTCCGAAGTTGATTCTGCCAGATTCCCATCAAGCACAAACCCTGGATAGGTAGATAAGGGCTGAGCATGCATCTAAAGCTAGACCCCAGATCCTTGGAGCTTAGACCAGAAACACACCCAAGTTTTCACAGTAACAAGGCAACTCAGATACACCAGGGTGTAACTGAGTGCTGGCATAGACCAGGGTGGACCGGGGCTCGAGATAGACCGAGTTTGAAGTAAGTTTTGGCACAGACTGGTGGGAGCTGAGTGCCGGCTTTCTAGTTAGCTGCCTATCTGCTGCTGTGATGAACCGGGTGCGGTGGGTGTGGGTGGGTGTGGGTGGGTGTGGGACGTGTTGACTTAACACGTCCAGGTCACAGTTCATCATTGAGAGACCTTAGGGCAGGGATTCAAACAGGAATTTGAGGTAGAAACCAATGGGGAAACAATGGGCTGGGTGCCCAGGCCCACCTTCCCAGGCATAGCACTGCCCAAAATGGGCTGGGCCTCTTACATCAGTCATCAATCAGAGAGTCACCCACAGGCCAGGTGAGACCCCTCAGATGACTGTGTCAGGCTGACAGTGGAGGAGAGGTAAAACACGGGACTAACCCACATCTTAAACTAGATCAGAGCAGAACTCGATAGATAGACCAAAAAAGTGTTTATGTGGGGAAATTGATGAGGCCCATGTTTCCCCTACCTACTTGTTGACCCATTTCTTACAAACTGTTGAGCGTTTGAAATATTTTTACTGTTGTTTGTTTGGGGCAGTATATCACATCACCCGGTCTATCCTCAAACTCTCTATGTAGCCCAGGCTGGCCTTGAGCTCCATATCCTCCTGCCTCCATTTTTTTTTTTTTTAGTTGGTTTTCCCGAGACAAAGTTTCTCTATATAACAGTCCTGGCTGTCCTGGAACTCACTCTGTAGACCAGGCTGACCTTGAACTCACAGAGGTCTGTCTGCCTCTGCCTCCCAAGTGCTGGGATCAAAGGTGTGTGCCACCACTGGCCTGGCCTGCCCCCATCTTCTAAATGCTGAGATGACAAGTGTTTGCCACTAGGTCTGGCTTGGAACCACATTTACAGCACTGTGTGCAAACACACACACCCTGGCTGTTGTAGTTTGGATATAAAATGCTCCCCACCCCCAGCCATGCTCACAGCTGACCAGTAGGTGGGGTCTGCTTGGAGGAAGCAGTCGCTGGGGATGCGCCTAGAAACCTAGAAGTGACTCTCCTGTCTCTGGTGCCTTCCTCTCTTTCTCTGATTCCTGGCTGCCATGAAGTTAGCAGCTCTCCCGTGGCACACAGTCCCACCGCCATGATGTCTAATCATATCTCAGACCCAAAGCAATGGGCTGACATCTCTGAGGCCATGAAGCAAAACAATCTTTTCTCCTCTAGTTGGTTTTCTTTCATTGTGTGTGTGTGTGTGTGTGTGTGTGTGTGTGTGCGCGTGCGTGCGCGCGCGTGCACATGTGCTCTGTCATTCTTACACAGGCCATGGCACATGCACACTAGAGGGCACAGGACGACAGTGGCTGTAGGTCCACCCTGTTTGACAAGGTCTCTCTTTGGTTGTTCACGATATGTATCAGGCTGGCTGGGATCTCCTGTCTCCACCTCTCACCTCATTACAGAAGCTCTGGGATTACAGATGTGTACCACTGTATCCAGTCTTATGTGGGTTCTGGGGATTTGAACTCAGGTCCTCATGCTTGCATGTCAGGCACTTACCCCCTGAGTCATCTCAGCCCAGCTCACCAACGTTTGAAGTTTTCTCCTACAACTCACTTCTGCATGTGTAGCATTGGCTGAAGGAAGGCACATGGTCACTGTGGGCATGTGTATCCTACCAGGCATCCATGAGAAAAGGGTTTCAACTTGTTTTGAAACTTTTAGACTTCTGTGAGAAGCAAACATACTGTGGGAGGTGCACGAAGAAAGCAGAGATCAAGCGTGGGGAAGTCAGTTCTCTCCCTTCTCCGTGCGGGTCCTGGAAATGGTAGGTCATTAGGCTTGGTGACAAGTACCTTTCGCCCTGAGCCATCTCACTGGCTGGACTATTTGTCTACAGTTAGGTGTCTGCCCAGTCTCTTGCTCATGTGTAGTCATGTCACACACTTATACATGCATGCTTTGTTTTTTCACAGTCTTTATTTATTCTGTGTTTCTGCATACACATGGTGTGTGTGCGCGCACATGCGTGCATGCTTGTACATGCCAGGGCCTAGGACATTAGAGAATGACTTGGGAGAGTTGACTTTCTCCTTCCACCAAGTGCCTTTTCCCATCTTGGGCCATGTTGCTAGACCCCCTCCCCAGTATATGACCCCTTCCTTCCCACCCTTGGGATAAAGCTGGAAGTCATGTACGCCTCCCTGTGTGGATCCTTGCTTGTCTGTAACTAGGGACCCCAGGGTAGCAAGATTCCCACCTGGAGCTTCAGCTCGAGTTGAGAAAACAGTGTGGATGCCTTCTCCGCCCTGGAGTGGGTGGTAGTTTTCCACAGTTTCCACAGAAGAATAAAGCCACATGCTGGAAGAACTCCATCCTGGCGGCCAGCTTTCTCCGTCTTGCCAGCTGTGGCTTGGAAGGACAGCCTCAAGGCAAGAAAAAAAACCCAAAGGGACCCCCGTTCTCCCCACTGACTCACCCGCCTGATGCCACCAGGGACCCTCTCCTTGCCCTCTCTCTGCCAGCTCCCTCCTCCTCCCAACTACTCAGATATTCCAAGGCAGGAAACTCATGAATATTTATAAGGCCCTGGCAGTGAGGGAGATAAAAAAAAAAAAAAACATTTGAAATTTATGAAGCTGGATCCATCTATAAATAACAGACCCGTGGCTTGTGGGGTACCTCCCTCACTCACTGAGGGCTTCAAGTTCAGTACCAGATCTAGTGGAGCCTCCCAGAGCTGCCCCTCCATGAACACACGTGTGCATAAACATACAGAGCTCCACTGTGAATACACGGTTCTGTATGCATGTATGTGTATGTGGTGTATACACGCGTGTATGGGAGTGTACACATCCACATTCACATCCTCATCCACACAGAGGCCAGAGAACACTGGGGGTCCCTCTTGGTCACTCTCTTTTTCCTACTCCTGGAAAGAGACGGGGGCTAGGCTGGCAGTCAGTACACCCCGAGGTCCTCTGGTCTCTGCTTCCCACAGCACTGCAGTTACAGCAATCTATGCCCAATTTCTACAGGGGTGCTTAGGATTAGAACTCAGGTCCTTATGCTTGCACAGCAAGAGTCCTTATCCTCTGATCCTTCTCCCTGACCCCTGGACACACAATTTAGCATTCTTCTGTTCATGGCATACATGTTTTCATATTCAGATGAATAAAGAGACATGCATTCACACCCACCAGAGTCTGCATCCCTTGCACACACTCATGTAAACACCCAGCTGTTCAGAGTGAACCAGAATCTGTCTCCTCTGTTCACACATGGGCAAAGGCAGCCACTCACACTCACACTCACACTCACACTCATACTCTGGCACACACTCATGGCCCCTTCCTGACTCATGACCCGAATCCAGAGCTCCTCCTCTGGGCCTCATTTTTTCCATCTGCATATAAGACATGCTGAGAGTCTTATCTCTTACAGGTGATTCTTGGAAAGAGAGAGAGAGAGAGAGAGAGAGAGAGTCAGAGAGAGACAGAGAGAGAGAGAGAGAGAGAGAGAGAGAGAGAGAGAGAGAGAGAGAGAGAGAGAGAGTAAAATGAGGGGAGGAAACCAGAGCCTCTTGCTCGCTAAGTAAACAGTCTTTAGCTCAGCCACCCTACAACCTCTTTATTTTTTTAAATATGTACAGTAGAAGCTGGGAACATGGCTTAGTTATAGAGCCCCTGCCTAGAATCCCCCAGTGAGGGGCTGGGGTGTGGCTCAGGGATAGAGCTCTAGCCTACTTTGCTCAAGGTCCTGAGTTTCATCCCCAGCACTACCAACAAAACAAAAAACAAGGCATGGTGTTACACACCTGTAATCTCAGGAGAGGTGGAGGTAAGAGGATCAGACACTCGAGGTCAGTTTCAGCTTCACAGAGTTAGAGGTTATCTTGAGACCCTAATCCATAATAAATGAATAGGATAAAGTCCATGGGTGGGGGGTCCTTTCCATGACAGCCTGTGAGCATAATCTCCTGGAGTCCACTTAGAGCCTTCCTAGGACCAGGGCTGGGGAGGCAGAGACAAGAGGGGCGATCAGTGAGCTCCAAGTTCTGTGAGAGACCCTGCCTCAAAATAAAAAAATCCTAAGGCAGAGAAGCAATTGAGGAAGACATCTGATGTCAGTCTCTGGCCTCCATGCATACAGGCGCCAGCTCTCTCTCTCTCTCTGTCTCTCTCTCTGTCTCTCTCTCTGTCTCTCTCTCTCTCTCTCTCTCTCTCTCACACACACACACACACACACACACATAACTGGGTGGGTGGGGGTACTTTGGAATACAAACCGCGTTACAGGGTCCTCCGTCTGGACCCGTGGTTCTCAACCTGTGGGTTGTGACTCCCTTGCTCCATCAACCTTTGCCTAGCCTTTCACAGGGGTGGCCTAAGAAAACACAGATATTTGCATAACAATTCATAATAGCAGCAAAATTACAGCTATGAAGTAGCAGCAAAATTACAGCTATGAAGTAGCAGCAAAGATAACTTTATGCTTGGGGTCACCACAACATGAGGCTCTGTATTAAAGGCCGCAGCAGTAGGAAGAATGAGAACCACTGGACGATCTGGGCTCTCACTGACCACCGGCCACCTGCTGCTGGGAGCTGGGGGTGTCTTCCAGTTGTCTCCAGAGTGATGCTCTCCAAGCGGAAGCCATGGATATGGAGGTCACAGCTGTGTGGGGTTCAGGCAGAAACCCAAGAACAGCTCCTATACTTCCCGGGCCCCACCAAGGAGAGTCATAGGGCCACTAAGCATTTGTGCAACCCCAGCGTGGTTGCCTGACACTAGTCCCAGTTCTCAGTTCCCTGGGGCTGAAAATCAGGCCAACCTGCTCTGAGCGCCTCATGACACAGCTGGGGGCCCTTTTGGATTCATTAACTCACTGCAGGAGATGACTTCTGCCTCCCTGATCTGCCTGGGAATTTCAAAGGGGAGCCTCGAGGAAGCCGACTCCTTGAACAAAGCCGAGGAGAGCTCTTTCAGTTCGCTCGCCCCCTAGTGGGAGGCCTCGCCACTGCTCTTGCTTTGGAGGTGGGAAAAGTGTGGCCCAGAGAGGTTAAATCCCTTGCCCAAGGTCACACAGCAGAAAGCGGAGGAGCCAGGTTCTGAACTCAAGTAAGCTGACTGACTCTGGGGTTTGTGTTTCTAAGTTGCACTAATTTAGAGCTAGCCACCCTTTCAAAACTGGGCATGGCAACTCATGCCTTTAATACTCCGGAGGCTGAAGCAGACATATTGCTGAGGGTCTGAGGGCAGCACAAGCTATATAAATAGCGAGATCCTATCTCAAAAAACACAGGGATGGGGTAGTTTGTGCGCCCACTCTGAGAGGAGAGAGGAAGTTGTCAGAGCAGTTCAGACAGGTGGAAGGAGAGCAGAAAAGGTCCCTGAAAACCTTAGAAAGCAGGCATGCCTTCAGTTCCTTTGTGCTCCTGGGCCCTGCCGGCTCTGTCCAGCATATGAGGGAGGACGGAGGGATGGAGAAAGGAGAGAAGGAATAAAAGAAGGTAGGGAGAGATCATGAAGGCTGAGAGGAAGCGGGAAGGCAAGGCAAAGAGATGGCTCAATGGGGAAGGGAAGACTGGCCGCGCAGCCGGGAGGTCCTGCGTTCAGATCCCCGGACTCACATAAAGACCGATGCACTAGCAAACACCTGCAATCCGAGGGCTCTTGTGTGGAGGTGGGGTAGAGGTGGGAGAATTCCTGGACACATATGGCCAGCTAGCCAGGTGTATGTCCTCATCTGTCCTTGGAAATGAGAGGGGGTTCCTGGAGGTGCTAATGTTTTTACTTCAACTTGGAAGGGTTCAGTGAACTAGGAGGCTGGATGGGAGGAGGGCAGCAAGTGGAGCCCAACCTCTCTATAGTTCCCCAGCCCCGTGCGCTGCCACTTGGCATAGAAGGAATCAGCACTGCCTCAGGGTTCTTTCTGGAAATACTGTGCAGATAATTATGTATCTCTACCAGGTGCTAAGAGGTGTTTTAGACATGGGGAAGTGACGGGGACAGGATGTTCCTGTCCCTGGCTACTTCCATCCTGATTGACTGTGTTACTCTTTCATGGTTGTAATGAAATGCCTGAGGTTGACTGACTTCATAAAACAGAAAGGTCACAATGCAAGAAGTTCAAGGGTATGGGCTGGTATCAGATGAGCTTGGATGAGGACTCTGAGGTGGCAACACTCATCTACACAGATGTCCACCATGGAGCCCCCTCTTCTAAGATCATCTGTTACCAGAACCTTCTGGGGAGACTAAATAGGAGGGGGCACCCCTCCCCAGAATTACCATAATTTCCTGGGTGGTGACCTCTTACCATCCCCCATCTCTTAAGGGACACCCCCACACACACCTCTTATGCCGCTGTACTGGAAACCCAGAAACTTTTGGGGAAGAAGCCACATCTAAGCTAGAGCATGGTTCATCTCCCACACTCACCAAGTGTGACGATAAAGATTCCACCATGACAAGGGCCGGCAAGAAGGACACTAAGAAGGTCTGGGGCTGCTAAGATGGTGGGAGGAGAGAACCAAGTCTGTAAATCATCTTCTGATCTCCACGGGAAGGTTGTGGCATGCATGCTCACGCACAAAACAATCAATCAAATAATTGTAATTAAATCACAATAAAATGCTTTGTTTCAAAGGTCTGCATTCAGGGAGCCATTAAGGAGGGCTTCTCAGAGGTGGTGGCTCTTCAGCTTCATTCTTTACTATGGTGCCTGCAGAGATGGGTCAGCAGCTAAGACTGCTTGCTGATCTTGCTTAGGACCCAAGTTTGGTTTCCAGCACCTACAACTGTCTATAACTCCAGTTCTGATGTATCCAATGCCCTCTTGTGGCCTCCACAGGCACCTGCGCTCATGGGGCATACACTTAAACTGACACAGATACATATAAATAAAAAGAAAATAAATATTTTTTAAAAACTGAACTGTAGGCCAGCCTGGTCTACAAGAGCTAGTTCCAGGACAGGCTCCAAAGCCACAGAGAAACTCTGTCTCGAAAAACCAAAAAAAAAAAAAAAAAACTGAACTGTAGGTTGTGGCGGTGCACACCTTTAATCCTAGCACTCGGGAGGCAAAGGCAGGCAGATCTCTGAGTTTGAGGCCAGTCTGATCGACGTAGTGAGTTCCAGGACAGCCAGAGCTACATAGAAAGGCCTTGTCTCAGTCAGGCGATGATGGTGCATGCCTTTAATCCCAGCATTTTGGAGGCAGAGGCAGGTGGTTCTCTGTGAGTTCGAGGACAGCCTGGTCTACAAGAGTGAGTTCCAGAACAGCCAGGGCTGTTACACAGAAAAACCTTGTCTTGAAAAGCAAAACACAAAAAACCCAAAACAAAACCAAAAGACAGAAATAAAAGACTTTGTCTCAAAAACAACAATAAACAAAAGAACAAAAACATAGAACATTATCGTCCTTCCTTCCAAGTCTTGAGTCTTGTTTGGGGTGTATAAACAAGGGTGAATGTCCCACAGGGGGTGACTTGCTTGGAACAACTGTGGAGGGCAGGAATCTGGGTTGTCAGTCCCAAGTGTGGGTTGCGTATCTGGTGCCCACACCAGACCCTTTTGTGTGCAGCGCTGTAGAGCAGACCATTTCCCAAGTGCCCTTGCTCCCTGGCTTTCCGCTTGCTTTTGGCAAGGGAAGGTTGCGGAGGGAGTTTGCAGGCTGGAGACAGGAACCAGGAGGGGCTGTATGCCCTCTCCTCCCTCTCTAGCGCAGTCTCCCACTTCCAAGAGTCCTGAACAGTGGCTCCAACTTTTGGATTCTGGCTACACCATCTTAGGCTTACTATTGCCATGACAATAGTAGGCTGGGGAGGAAAGGGTTTATTAGACTTCCACATCGCTGTCCCTGGAAGCCAGGACAGGAAGTCAAGCAAGGCAGGAGCTGATGAGGAAGCCATGGAGGGGAGCTTCTCATGGCTTGTTCAGTCTGCTTTCTTGAACCCAGCACCACCAGCCCAGGGATGGCACCAGCCACAGTGGGGTGGGTCCTCCCACATCAATCACTAATTAAGTAAGGCCCCACAGGCTTGCCTACAGACAGATATTCCCCTCCCCTTTGAGACAGGGTTTCTTTGTAGCTTTTGGAGCTTGTCCTGGAACTTGCTCTATAGACCAGGCTGGCCTTGACCTCACAGAGATCCTTTTGCCTCTGCCTCCCAAGTGCTGGGATTAAAAGTGTGGTCCAGTACCACCACCACCCAGCTCATGTACAGATAGATCTTATGGAGACACTTTCTTAAGTGAGGCTCCTTCTTGTCAGATGACTTTGAGTTGTGTCAAGTTGACATAAAACTAGTCAGCACATCATCTTTCCCCTGCCCAACTTTGGGGTGGCAGCACTTTTTTTTGTTTGTTTTAAAGATTAATCATTTTTATTTTATGTGGATGGGTGTGTGTCTGTGTGGGAATGTCATGTGAGTGCAGTGCCCATGGAGGCCAGAAGAGGGCGTTGTATAACCTGGAGCTGCAGTTACAGGCGGTTGTGAGGCTTTGGATGTGGGAGTTGGGAACTCAGCTCAGGTCCTCTTCAAGTAAATGCTCTTAACTGCCAAGCCACAACTCTAGCCCCTGGTGCCACTGACCATGGCCAATCTTCACCGCTTCTGTAGCTCTTCAGTCACCTGTCTTCTCCTCTTCAAGTCCCTCCTTGGAGCCATCTAGCATTGGTGGTTCTTTTTCCAGTCTGGGAGGACACAGAAGCCCCTGCCACTAGCATCCCCTGGCAATGGAGACTGGTCACCTAAGCCACACCAAAAGCTCTGTTTTTACAAATAGGGAAACTGAGGCACACAGTAAGGTTCAAGTCAGAGGGCTAGGAGAAGGCACTATGCAGAGTTCTTTGTCCAGGTACTGGGCAAGGCTGTGTGCCTGGCAGGCACATGGGTGATAATGCAATGACCACTTGCAGAGCTGGTCTCCAGAACGCAGAGGCTGGAGGTGCCTGCCAGGGCTCCTTCAGCGGGAGGGACACAGGTGCAGCTGGCCACAATGCCTGCTGATTGAGGGCCCTTCTGGGCTCAGCCACCTGGCAGAACAATGACAAGCTCCCGCTGGCTGTCATCCGCAAAGGAGCAGAGAGGCATAGGGCCTCTCTGCCTGGGAGCTACTGCTCCCCAGCTCTGCCAGGATCGATTTTCCCTTCAAGTGGCCTATTCTTACTAACAAAAGGCTCGGGTGACCCAGATGGCCATCACCGCCTATTCTCCTGCAAGTGCATTCTGTCTTTGTGTCCTGGGGACAGCACCAAAGGCTTCGTGCATGCCAGGCAAATGCTGGGCCACAGCTTTCTGCCTTGGACACAGATTTCTTTGAAAGAGCTGGGAAAGTGCAGGGAACGTGTGAACTGGGTTGCTGGGGCTGCTTTGGCTCAGGTGTGGGGTAAACTGTGTCTCCTCCCAGAAGCACGCGTCTTACCACTCAGTGTGGCTGTGGGCGGAGACAGGGCCTGTGAATGGGAACGGATGCGGGCTCCAAAGCCAGTCAACACACAGCAGCCCCAAAATAACATAAAGTGCTGGGTGGTATTGTGTGACTGTAACCCCAGTGCTTGGAAGGCTGAGACAGGAGGATTGCCATGAGTCAAGACCAGTCTGAGCTACGCAATAAGTTCAGGGCTAGTGTGGTGGACCTTGTTGCTAACCCAGCTTACCCAACAGGTCTTTGTCTTTCATCTTCCCCAACTGTAAAATGAAATGAACATCTTTTCTTTATAAATTAGCCAACCTCAGGCAATCTGTTACAGTAATAAAAGTGATGGCTATACAGGCCTCCTGAGCAGAGACTGGAGCAGAGGAGAAACTAGATTTGGGGGGAAAAAGGAGGAACATCCTAGCTCACCTTCCAGACCTCACCGCCACCCTCACCCCTAGTTTAATCTTCAGCCCCTCATTAGGTAACATTTGGATTGCTCTACTAGAGCAGAACCCCAAGGAAGGCAGGACCTCATCCATAGCTGCATTCTGGAGCCTGGGACAGTACTGGGTGTATTGTAGGTGCTCAGTGGATGTCCCAGGGATGAGCGGGTGCCCTGTGCCCACCAGACCCACAGCTCATTCACCCGTTCTGTTTAGTCACTGCCATTTCCAGGATGCTGGCCCTCTGCCAGCTCTGCTCATTCAGCCGATTTCCTCATTTGGCAGTTGTCACACCCTTTTTATGATTGCCTCCTCACTGTCTCTTCTTGGCTTGGGTGTGAATTTGGGGAGCTCGGGAACTGCTGTCCTAACCCCCTTTGTGAGGAAAACAGCCGCAGGCATCTCCTAAGCTTTCTCTGAACTGCAGGCTTTAAGCGCTCAGAATACATTAGCTCCCTGCATCCCTAAGCCCTCAACTGTACTGTCACCAGCTTCCTTGTTTGGGAAATGAGGAACCTGAGGCCCAGAGATGGTAAACAAGTGGCCCACTTTTGGTACTGCAGAGCCAACTCGGGGGTCTGAGAGATGGCTCAGCGGGTAAAGGCCCTTGCCACCAAGCTGGTCTACCTACGTTTGATCCCTGGAACCCACCTGGTGGAAAGACAGAACTGACTCCAGCAAGCTGCCCTTGACCTCCACAAGCTCTCAGGCCATGACGTGTGCACAAGCAAGCACACACGTGCATAGAGTGTAACTGGAAAAAACACATTTAAGTTCAGACTACCTGACTCTTCTTTTCCTGTACTCTAGGTCACACCCACCCAATAGTGTTTATTATTTGTTCGTTTGTTTATGTTGAGACAGGGTTTCTCTGTGTAACCCTGGCTGCCTGCAACTCACTACGTAGACCAGGTTGGCCTCCACTTCATAGGAATTCTGCCTGCCTTTGCCTCCTGAATCCCAGGCTCATCCATTTATTTTTTATTTTGAAAGCAGTTAGGACATTCCCCGTGTGCCACACTGCATAGGGAAGCTTTTGTTTGCCTCTTTGGAAACCAGGTCTTTCCAAAGAGCCCAGGCTGCCCTTGGACTCTGGGTTGCCACACCTCTGCCTCCCATGTGCCCTGCTATGCCAGCAGGTGAACCATTTAAATACGCAAGCGGCTTCTTCAGAGCCCCTGACATTCTTGCTACTCTTAGCCTCTAGCTGCAGGAGGGCACCTGAGGTACAGAATGGTTAAGTCACTAGTCCAACATCGCACAGCAGAACTAAGATTTGAACACAGAAAACTCGGATCCAGAGTCAGCTGAGAGGATCAAATGCATTTAGACATTTGTTTGAAACCTTGGAACATTAAGTCCAGAGGTACACCCAAGTGCTGAATGCTCAGGACACCCAAAGGAAGTGGCCACCTTGGAGATGTGGTTCAGTAGTAGATTCCTGCCTAGAATCTTCCAGTGAGGGGCTGGGACTCAGTGGCAGAGCTCTGGCCTAGCATGATCAAGCTTTGTGTTCGATGAACAGCTGAGAATGAAAGAAAGAAGAGAGAGCGAGGTGTGTGGGGAGGGAGGGTGGCAAACCAGCTGCTCTCCGGGACCCCCAGGCACTCAGCAGGAGCCCATGGAGGCGGTCCCAAGCGGCACGCAGTTGCTGTCCCGGGGCTCCTTGGGCAGCAGGTAGTTCCTCTCCCTCACGTCCCTGCCCTTGCACAACCTCCACCGCCAGTATCCAACCTGCCCGGGAGCCTCCTTGCAGCAAACGTTTCATTTTGTGCCCGGGTGTCCCTGGCTATCCGTACAAACGCCTCCGCCAGCCACGGAAGATAAATTTCTCCCGCGCCGACCTCTCAGCGCAGCGGGATTGATTTCCGAACTACAGCCCCTGCCGAAGCTCAGACCCAGCCCCCACCGCGGGCAGAGGGCTGCAGATTTATACCCTGGCCAGAAATTGAATTCCTGTAAGTCGAGGGAAGTGTCTAAAAAGCTCATCCGGGCTCATTTTTACTTCTGACAAACTTCAGGTGAGAGATTAAACCGGAGCCGGGGCTTCCAACAGCATGGACCCTGAAGACTGAGAAACCACCATTTATCTTTCGTTCCCACCCTCTTAGGGCTGAGAAAGCAACCGGATCTGCAGGCTGCGCTGTTAAGGGGTGGGTTCCGGTTGCCAGCTAGGAAAGGGCACCTGCTCGGCACTCCCAGAGACTGGCTCTTTGATCCCCATTGCAAATATGGAGACATTCACAATGATGCGTCGTGAAACCGCTCCTTTGGATCTGCAAGATGGCTCCCTGGTAGTCACTTGCCAGGAAAAATGAGGACTGGATGGAGTTCATCCTCAGGACCTACATGTCAGAGGCCAAAACCACCTCCCCAAAATTGTCTGCTGACTTCTGAACATTTATCATGACAGCCCTCCCCCAAATGAATGGGTGAATGAATAAATAAATAAATAAATAAATACCCATTTTAAAAACAAGGGGCTGGAGAGATGGCTCAGTGATTAAGGGCTCTTGCGGAGGACCTGG
The DNA here is from genome assembly GCF_903992535.2 of Arvicola amphibius. Classification (NCBI taxonomy): domain Eukaryota; kingdom Metazoa; phylum Chordata; class Mammalia; order Rodentia; family Cricetidae; genus Arvicola; species Arvicola amphibius. The sequence continues at coordinate 89,147,785 of NC_052049.1, read as the reverse complement.
GTTCCTATCCCAGCAGCTAAGCGGGGGGGGGGGGGGGGGGGGGGGGGGGGGGGCGGGGGGGGGGGGGGGGGCGGGGGGCACACAACAGTTCCGTGCCCTCTTCTGGCCTTCAGAGGTACCTGCCGCTGCCTTCTCTCTCTCTCACACACACACAAATTAAAAATAACCAATCGTTTTTAGCAATTGGAAACACTTATTTTAAGTAGGCTGTGGCAGGCAACCTGGGCCCTTGCTAGTTCTTACTAAGCTTCCCTGGGCTGTGTGGCAAAGAAGACCTCAGAGTCTGTGGCTAATTCCAGAACCCTCAGTCTGACTGCCCCAGCACTGCCAGAAGCCCAGAGAAAAGCAGGGAGGAAGAAGCAGAGCCAGCGAGTGACAGGTTGGGAGGAAGTGGAAGGAAACGCCACTGGAGAGGCCTTGCTAGCTCACCTGGAAAACCAGCTGTCTGATGCAAATGCAGTTAGCTGCTCCCATCCTTGGTTCAAAAGCCGCTAAGTATTAAAGAAATGAGTCCTTGATGTCAACACAAAAAAGGATCAAAACGGAATCTCTCTGAGAAGACAGGCGGTTTTTATGTCCCTGTGAACTTCGCTAGATCTGGCCTCTGGCAGGGAGGCCGACAGAACAAGTCGAGCTGTGGACTGAGAGCTAAATGACTGTGGATCTGGGATTTGTTCCTTCAGTAATTCAGCCGCAGCAACTGCCGACAGGCAGCAGGCATCTGAGCGAACCTGCAGACAGATGGGATGGGTGTAGGAATATGGGTCCTGGTCCCCCTTTATTTTACTTTTTGGGGGTTTGGTGGTGGTACTGGGATCCAGGGCCTTGTGCATGCTCACAAGTTCTCTACCCCTGAGCCATGCTCCCCTCCCCCAGTCCCACACTGGGGGTTTCTAAGCAGGGGCTCTACCCCTGAGCCACACCCCCTAATCCCTCACTGGGGGATTCTAGGCAGGCTGAGCCACGCCCCCCAGTCCCTCACTGGAGGATTCTAGGCAGGGCTCTACCCCTGAGCCTCACCCCAGTCCCTCACTGGGGGATTCTAGGCAGGGGCTCTAGGCCAGAGCTCTACCCCTGAGCCATACCCCCTAGTCCCTCACTGGGGGATTCTAGGCAGGGCTCTACCCCTGAGACACGCCCCCAGTCCCTCACTGGGGGATTCTAGGCAGGGGCTCTACCCCTGAGCCACACCCCAGTCCCTCACTGGGGGACTCTAGGCAGGGCTCTACCCCTGAGCCACGCCCCCCAGCCCCTCACTGGGGGATTCTAGGCAGGGACTCTACCCCTGAGCCATGTCCCCAGCCCCTCACTGGGGGATTCTAGGCAGGGGCTCTACCCCTGAGCCACGCCCCCACTAGTCCCTCACTGGGGGATTCTAGGCAGGGTGAAGTTCCTAGGCATAAGAACCAGTAGGAGGATCTGGGACTGAGGCTCCATTTAGAGAACTGGGCAATCAAGGACTTCCATAGCCAAATAGCTAGTGGGCATTCTACAAACTCTCTGAGTAGTGTCCTTCAAGGCTGTTAAGGTCACAGGAAGGAGTGGGGACTCTGTTCCAGAGCAGAAGAGAGTAAGAAGATGAGGTGACTCAGTGCAGAGTGGGATCTTGGATTGGATTCTGGACCCAAAAAAGGACTTGAGTGGGAAAACTGGAGAAACTGGACAAGTCTGAATTCAATTAGTAGTGTTGGGGGTTCTACTGTGATCACTGTGCTGGGTTATGTAAGATATTAACAGTGCAGGAGGGAGGCGACCAGGTGGGTGCCCCCTGGGCTGTCTTGTGGAATTCTCCTGTAAATCTAAACTTATTTCAGAGAAGACATTTATTAGAGAAGAAGTCAGCAGGGCACCTACAAGCATTCTGGAGGCTGGCAGGTAGTGTGATGAGAGCCCAGGACTGTGTGGACCACATGCCCAGCACTGCGAGTAGCTCTGGGTGGATAGTAAGTGATGATGACATCACCAAAGCATGCCCGTGACACCCACTTGGTTCAGATATGATGCAAATCAGCCCCCAGGTTTACACTATTGAAATGATGGAGCCTTGTCTGTAGTGTGTGTGGTGGCCAGAGCTCAGCGACATCAATATCTCCTGCTCACGCACCACCTTCATTTCTTCATTTGGTTTATTTGTGTGTAAGTGTGTGTGTGGTGTGTATGTATGTGTGTGAACATGTGTGTGCATATATATGTGTGTATATGTATTATGTGGTGTGTATGTGCACTGTGTGTGTGTGCAGTGAGGGAGACATTTTTACTGCCATTTTACAGATGACACACACCAAGTGATGTACTTGGCAACCTACCAAGGGAGAGGAAGAAGCAGATCCAGGACTTCATTCATAATGGCTTAATCTCACTGGGTTCTTCATGAGAAACTAGCTGCCAAGCACTTAGCACAGGGTGTCACTCAGAGGAGTGAGATAAATGTCCCCTGTTATTTATTATTATTGTTAACATGGCTGTCATGGATGTACTACTACAGGATTTCTTGTATAGGGGTTGTCACACAGCACTGTCGCAGTGTGTCTATATGTGCATATGTGAGTACATGCATGCATATGTATGTGAATATGGGGGGAGCATTTAAGCAGGGGGAGGAGGCTGGGTTACTCTATTTCCTTTGATTGTAAGAAAATTCTAGGGACTGGGTCACGTATGAAGAAGAAATGTTTAGGGGCTGAAACTCCTAAGCTTGCGTGTTCTTATGCATGGCAAGGGGCTCATGATAGATGTCATCACCAGTGCTGAGAATAACTACAGCAGGGGCACACGATGTGACAGCAAGTTGGGACTATTCAGGAACCAGGCTCACTTCTGTTATTTACCTATTTGTTGTCATTGGAGTCAGGGTTTCCATATGTAACCCCAGCCGGCCTTGAACTTAGGATTGTTCTGTCTTGGCCTCCAAGTGCTGGGATTGCAGGTGTGAACCAACATGCCTGGCTAGGCGCACTCTTTGTAGTTATTTTATTAGTTAGTTAGTTTTAGACTGCTTTTATAGTGACCCATTCTTGTGGTGAATTCATTCATTCTTGTGGGCACTAATCATTCCATGAGCCAGCATTAGTCTTTGTTGTATGAGACTTTTCCTGGGGTGAGCAAACATCTACAGACAGGGGAATGATGACAGCCCAAAGTACAAATAACACCAAAGTCCAACTTGGAGAACCATTGTGCTTTAGTGGGCTACTTACAGGCATGTGGGTGAGGGGTTACTTACAGGAGCAGAAAAGACTCAAAGACAGCTGCATCACCGCAGTCCACTGGAGCATGGTAGCTTTCCTCACACAGCTGGGAACCTGGAGCACACTGCACAGCTTGTAGGCAGCTCCACAGGTTGGAGAGAGTTCTTTCCAGAAAGCTCAGCTGGTCTCTGCCTCTTCCAGGCATCTGGGCTTGTCTTAGTGTCCTCTTTGCAGCTTGTCTTGTTTGAGAGTGACTCTCAACAATCTTTACATACTCGTGGGCAGGGAGGAGCCTAGTGAATCTAGTCCGTTTCAGGAACTTCCTGAAGCTATTTTGAGTTGTTGGTTTCCTGTCTTAAGGAGTTTTCCTGGAGGACAGACTCTTTTGCAACCTCTTGCAACAGTGGTTCTCAACCTTCCTAATGCTGCAACCCTTTAATAGAGTTCTTTATGTTGTGGCACCCCCCAACCATCAAATTATTTTATTGCTACATCATAACTGTAAGTTTGCTACTGTTGTGAATCATAATGTAAATATATAATATGCAAGATATCTGCTATGTGACCCCTATGAAAGGGTCGTTTGATCTCTAAAGAGGTTGCAATCCACAGGTTGGAACTGCTGCTTTACAACATCCTGTCGCTTCACCTCCTTGTAAACACCCTGCCCTAAAATATCCTGTTGTTTCACTTCTCTTAAGGAGAAAAAGCAACTTATATTTATTTTATTATTTTGTGTATTTGGGTGTTTTACTTGAATGGATGTTTGTAGAAGGAGCTGCGGGCAGGCCTGCTTTTCGTCCCGCCTGGCTCCTGCATAGCTAGCTTAGCCCCAGAAATAACAACACACAAACTGTATTCATTTAAACACTGCCTGGCCCATTAGTTTCAGCCTCTTATTAGCTAATTCTCACATCTTGCTTTAACCCATATTAAGTAATGTGTGTAGCATCACAAGGTGGTAGCTTACCAGGAAAGATTCAGCATGTATGACCTGGCGGCTGGCTCCATGGCGTCTGTCCCAGAGAGGAGAGGCATGGTGTTTGCCTCACTTTCCTCTTCCTCCCAGCATTCTGTTCTGTCTACTCCCCCTAAGGGCTGGCCTATCAAATGGCCAAGGCAGTTTCTTTATTAACCAATGAAATCAACACAAAACAGAAGACCCTCCCACATCAAATGTTGCTGTGTCTGCTGCCCTCTGTAGCGGGTGTTGGATCTCAGGACAGATGATTGTGAACCACGTAGAAGCTAGCAACCAAATTCTGGTCCTCTGCAAGAGCAACAAATGTTCTTAATCATCGAGCCATCTCTTCAGTGCTTGTTTCTTTCACACTCGACAGGTGGTGATGGCGCACGCCTTTAATCCTAGCACTTGGGAGGCAGAGGCAGGTGGATCTCTTGAGTTCAAGGCCAGCCTTGTCTACAGAGCAAGTTCCAGGACAGCCAGGGCCACACAGAGAAACCCTGTCTTGAAAAAAAATAAGTTTCCTTTCAAGATGGAAGGTTTTAACCTTGGAGGAAACTGCTACACATTGGCCTCTTCAGAGAACCATCTCCCGGTAATCACCAGGACCAGCTTCCAGCACTCATATACCCAAAACTTAACAGCTCAGTTGAGAGTGAGGGAAAATCCACTCTGCTGGTTGTTTGCAGATTTTTGTTCATGCTGTGTTATTTCCCTCCCTGGCATGGTAGGCATTCCTGATAGCCCAATATTTGGGAGGAAGAGACAGGAAGGTCAGCAGTTCAAGACTAGCCTGAAACTACATGAAACCCTTTCTAACATGAACAAAAAATGGGGCTAGAGAAATAGCTTGGTCTGTAAAGCACATGCCATGCAAACATGCAGATTTGAGTTTGGAACCTCAGAACCCATGTAAAAACTTCACATGGCAGCGTGCACCAGTGACCTCAGCTCTGGAAAGGCAGAGACGGTGGGATTCCTGGAGCTCTCAGCAATCCTAGCGAATCAGTGAATTCAGCCAGAGACACTTTCAAAAAAATAATATGGACAGCTATAGAGTAACCCTCCCCCCCAGTGTTGGGCCTCCACAATGCATACACACTCATGCTTATAAGTTAGAATATATACATATACACACATGCAAAATAAGTATAAGAGTGGATGGATAATTGAATATACAAGTAGATGGATGGCTAGATGGAGGGGTGAATAGAGAGATTAACAGATGAATGGGTAGATGAAGGGATGGATAAGTAATAGTTGGATGGAAGGATGGAGAGATAATAGATGAATGGGGGCTTGAATGCATGGACAAAAATAGCAATATAGATTAATTAATAGATACATGAATGGATGAATAGATAATAGATGAATGAATGGGTGGATAAATGAATGAATGAATGAGGATACATATGGATGGATGGATGGTCATGGGTCGATCGATAATAGATTGATGGATATGTGGCTAGATCCTGGTGAGATGGCTCATGGATGGATGGATCATGAGTGGAGAATATATGAGTGTGCAAATGACTGGTGTGTAAATGGGTGAGGGGTGGGCATTCTCAACACTATTACCTGCTCTGCTTCCCAGCTGTCCTGGGCAGAGCCACTGTGGCTCACACTGAGGAGGCCCCAAGGATTCCCTGCCCTTCAGCCTGGCCAGGTGAGCTGCTATCTTTTTTAAGGCCTGACAAGCTTATCACTTAGCTGGGATTTGCTCAGCACCTCCAGGTCTGACAAAGGCAGCTGGCTATTATTTCAAGCCCTCCAAAGGGCTGGCTGCCGACACGGTTCAGATGCAGCAGTCAGGCGTGTCTTTGATTCATTTATCACAACCCCTCTTCCAGAACTGCTTCACGACCTGCTGAGAGCCTGTGTCAGCCTGATCTCAGACAGCCTCCTGGGAGAGAGGGAGGAAGTGGCATGGTGCGGGCGGGGGTGAGGGGTGGGCAACGGACGGGTGGCTATTCACTGTGAATGTGTGACGACATCCAGTCTCTAACTTACCAGCTCATCAACATTTAGTCATTCAATGAACATCTGCAAGACAGACAAAACTCCCCACCCTTTCAGGGTGGAGGTGGCACACACTTTTAATACTAGCACTCAGTAGACAAAGGTAGGTGTGATCTCTGAGTTCGAGACCAAACTGGTCTATAGAGTGAGTTCCAGGACAGCCAGAACTACACACAGAGAAACCCTGTCTCAAAAACCCAAAACATGGCCTGGAGAGATGGCTCAGTGGTTAAGAGCATTGCCTGCCCTTCCAAAGGTCATGAGTTCAATTCTGGGCAACCACATGGTGGCTCACAACCATCTGTAATGAGGTCTGCTGCCCTCTTCTGGCCTGCAGACACACACAGACAGACTATTCTATGCATAATAAATAAATAAATAAATAAATAAATAAATAAATAAATAAATGTTTTTTTAAAGAAAAAAACAAAACAAAGAAACAAAAAAATTCCCCACCCCATGCCACTTCCTGTCTTGGGCAGAGGTCTGTCTCAGTCACACCCTGAGTCCTGAATGGCCATGGGGACCCATGTTCAGAGGAAAAAGACAGGGGGAGGACAGCAAGGTCATGTTCGCTGTGACCATATAGCTTGAAAGGAGGCTGTGTCACTGTGGCTGAGTCTTGACCTCTCTCTGCCCTAGAGAAAAGTGGCATCTCTAGTGGTAAGGATTAAACCTGTTAGTAGAGGCCAAGGGCACAATCAGATGCATACCCATCACTGGGGCTTCATTGTCCTTTATTGGCTGCTCGGCACCACAGGTTCTAAGTCATTGTGGTGCTGGGATCTTCTTCCCCTGCCTTCTCTCTCTTCCTGAGGATGAAGTCTGCTTCATTTATGCTAAACAAGCTCTTTACGAACAAGGTACACTCCAGCCCTTGTCAGTGTGTTCTTTAAGAGGTGGAGCCCAGCCGGGCGGTGGTGGCGCATGCCTTTAATCCCAGCACTCGGGAGGCAGAGGCAGGCAGATCTCTGTGAGTTCGAGGCCATTCTGGTCTACAAGAGCTAGTTCCAGGACAGGCTCTAAAAAAAGCTGCAGAGAAACCCTGTCTCGAAAAACCAAAAAAAGAAAAAAATAAAAAAATAAAATAAAATAAAAAAAAAAGGTGGAGCCCAGCTGGGATCCAGTACCCTGGAGCCGGAGACAGGCGGATCTTTGTGCGTTCAAGGCCAGCCTAGTCTACATAGCAAGTTCCAGACCAGCCAGGGCTATCCAGTGAGAAACTGTCTTAAATAAAAATGAAGCGTGGCCTGAGACCTGAGAGATTGTTAACATGTTTGGGAGGGACTGTGAGCCCAGCCTCCTTTGCTCTGACCTGGGCATGTGCATCTTTCCCTGTTGGTGTGACAGAAATACCCTGACAAAAGCAACTTCAGGGACCAATAATCTATTCTGGCTCACAGGGCCAATGAGATGGCTCCCCTGGTAAAGGGGCTCAAGGTTGGGAGCTGAGTTAGACCTCTGAACCCACATGAAGGTGGAAGAGAACTGACTCCATAGTTGTCCTCTGACCTCCAGATGCACGCTGTGACACACATGTCCCTCCCTACAATAATAACCAAGCAACGAGGCTGGAGCAATGGCTTAGTGGCTAAGAACACTGACTGCTCTTCCAGAGGACCTGGGTTCAGTTTCCAGCACCCACGTAGCAGCTCACAACTGTCTGTAACTCCAGTCCCAGGGGATCCAATTCTGTCTTCTGGCCTCTGTATGTCTGTGCAGACATACATGCAGGCGAAGCACCCATACGTATAAAATTTAAGAACGATATTTAATTAAAACAAACAAACCGAATTCTGACTCCTAGTTTGGGGTAGTCCATAATGGCGGGGAGGTTGTGCAGCATCTACAGTCGCAGAAGAGAGCGCTGGCCACTGCTGCTCAGCCCACGGTTTCTGTTTTTGTCAGCTCTCACACCCAAGCTTGGTTTCAGTCTGGCCATTGTAGCATTACGACCAAAACAACTTGGTGAGAGATAGGTTTATTTGACCCATATATGGGGAGTCAGGGCAAGCACCTGGAGGGAGGCATTACAGCTGAGGTTACAGAGCGTCACCCTTGCTAGCTTGCTCCTCATGGCTTGCTTAATCCACTTTCTTAAACATGCCAGGATTGGCACTGCTCACAGTGGGCTGGGTCCTCCCATACCAACTGTCAGTCAAGAAACTGGCCCACAGGCCAATCTGATGGAGGCGTTTTCTCAATGGAGGGTCCATCTTCCCAGGTCACTCTGACTTGGGTCAAGTTGACCAAAATTGAACCAGTACATGGTGTAATCAAAATAACACCTGACAGGCTTGCCCATTTCCCAGGTGGATCTAGATCCCGTCAAGCTGATAATTAGCACTGCCCGCCGTGAGGAATTTGTACCCTTCTGATGTGGGCTGTGATGCCATCTATCACGAGGCAGTCTCTAGAGCCACCTTGGTGACGGCCCTGTGTCCTTGAACCTCTAGGGTGGTAGGTTAAATAAACCTCTTTTCTTTCAAAGCAGTCAGGCATGGCAGTGATTAAGAAGACAAATAAAAACAAAAAAGTCTAGGAGCTGGCAAGGTGGCACAGTGTAATAAAAGCACCTGCCAAGCCCTGAGTTGAGCCCCAGAACCCACAGGCGGAAAGAGAACCTATCCCGAAAGCTGTCACGTGGCCTCCACATTCACACAAACGCACACACAATAATAATGATAATAAATAAAATTAAATTTGAAAAGGACAAACACAGGGTTGGGAGATGGTTGAGTTGGTACAGTGCTTGCCTTGCAAGCATGAAGACTCTATTTTTAACTAAGTGAGCCTGGCGGTACGTGCTTGTAATCCCCGTACTGGGAGGCAGGGAAAGAAGGAGCCCTGGGCATCACTGGTAGCCAGTCTAGCTGAATTGAGAGCTTCAGACCAGGGAGAGACTGTGTAAACGTTAAGGCAGGGCTAGCAATATGGTTCAGTGGCTGAAAGGGCTTACTGCGCAAGCCTGGTGACCTGAGTTTCACCCCCAGATTCCACGGGTAAGGAGAGGACTCCACAGAACTGCCTCTGACCTCTACATGCCAGCAAACGAAGTGAGAAGATATTTGTAAAGAGGTGGATGACTCCTGAGGAGCGAGTCCTGAGGCTGTCCTCTGGCCTACATACACAAACCAAAAAGTTACTTAACTGGCCTTTGGCTATTATGAAGTGGCAATTGTAGTAATAGCTGCAGAGTTGGGGTGTAGCTCAGGGGTAGAGTGCCTGCATAGCACATGTGAGGTCCTGGGTCCCATCCTCTGCATCATGAAGAAAATTGTGGCATGTAATGGTGATGATAGCCAATTTCTGTAACTCTGTCTGCCTAGGACTCTTCTAATTCGAAATGCATGTGCTATTCTTTTTAAACCATTCTGTCCTCCCAGGGACCCTTGTGAAGTAGGGACACTTAACAGGCGCAGGTAAGTTGAACAACTTGCCTGGGTTACACAGCACTCAAATGGTCAGTCGAGAACATGAGTCCAGCAGGACTCTGTGGAGTGGGTTCTACTCTGACAGAAAAGGAGCGGGAAATACCCAGAGGCCACATGTGGTGGTACACACCTGGAGTCCCAGCACTCTGAGGGTGGAGGCGGGAAGACTGTGAGCTTGAACCAGCCTGGGCTAAAGACTGAGAATTTGTCTAAATTAAAGAGAGAGAGAGAGAGAGAGAGAGAGAGAGAGAGAGAGAGAGAGAGAGAGAGAGAGAGAGAGGAGGGAAGGAAAGGAGAGTAAAAGAGAGAAGAGGGAGAGAAGGGAGAGAGAGATGTAAAGGAAGGAAATAAAGATGAGAAAGAAAGAAGAGTGAAGGGCAGGCAGGGGTGGCGGAGAGAAGAGAGAAGGGGGAGGGGCAGCCTCCTAACCGTAAAGATTTTGGATTTTGCCCGGAAAGGCGTGGGTGACATCACAGAGTCCTTTTTGGGAGGCCGTGGGAGAAATCCCCGCCTGTTCTCAGTACCAAAAATAGTTGCTGCTTCTTGGGAGCATCTGGCGTACTTTGCTTTCGGGACACTGGGGACGGCAGAAGTGACCAGTTTTCACTTTTTGAGTTTTCTGCTGAGGAACTCCAAGCCAAATTCTTGCCCAACCATATGCTGTCGGGGTCGGGTTTTAACAGATTCATTTTTCTCAGTCTCCCTTCTGCTTATGTCTCTCTTACTCCTTTGCCAAAATTTTAAAAAAAAATGAATTTAAACAAGCTTTAGATGTGGGCTGGGTCTCAGTTGGCTGAGCACATGTCCAGCATGTAGGAAGTCCTGGGTCCCCTCCTCAGAGTGGCTTGGAACTGCGTGTGGTGACACAAGCCTGTCATCCCAGCACTAGGTCCATGATCGCTCTCAGCCACATAGAGTTGGAGGCCAGCCTGGGCTGCACGAGACCCCGTGTCCAACAAAACAGGGCTAGGTGTGAGGGCAGGAGGGTTACAGACTTCTAACGAGACTGACGGGCCGGGTGTGGCGTGGTAGTGAGTCACTTGTCTGGCAACGAGCAGGCCCTGGGCTCCATCTCCATCTCCTTACAGAAGGATTCATGTTCATATTTTAAGGGAGGGATTGACTGTGGCGACGGTGAGAAGGCTCATTAGGTAAAGGTTCTTACTGTTAAACCCTGACCGCCTGAGATGGAGTTCTCATTCTCTCTCTCTCTCTCTCTCTCTCTCTCTCTCTCTCTCTCACACACACACACACACACACACACACACACAGACATGCATACAAAATAAATACAAATAAGATACATTAAATTAAAAAACATTTTTCATGTATCAGTGTGTTTTGCCTGTGTGTATAACTGTGCACCCCCTGTGTGCAGAGCCCATGGGGGCCAGAGAGGACATTGGATTCCCTGGAACTGGAGTTACAGACAGCTGTGAGTGACAACCATGTGGGTGCTGGGAATCCAATCTGAGTCCCTTGGAAAAGCAGTTAGTGCTCTGAGACACTAAACCGCCTTGCTAGCTGCCCCTGACCCACACAGTTTTTAAAACTAGGAAAGAAACTTGGGAAAGAAGCTAAACTTGGGCTGGGAGAGCTGGGCTGGTGACGAACTGGCCACCAAGCAATCGCAGGACCTGGCGGCTCATCCCCGGAATGTATACATTTTAAAAGTCCTGCTGTGGTAGCACATGGTTGTAATTCCGGTGCTGGCAAGGCAGAGACAGAATTCCTGGGGCTCTCTGGCTGGCCAGCTTAACTGAATTCATAGCTGCAGGTCAACGAGAGACACTTTCTCAAAAAACAAGGTGGAGGGCTGGGTATGTTGGTGCTTGCCTTTATTTATTTTTTTTAAATTATTATTATTATTATTTTGGTTTTTTGATGCAAGGTTTCTCTGTAGTTTTGTAGCCTGTCCTGGAACTAGCTCTGTAGACCAGGCTGGCCTCAAACTCATAGAGATCCTCCTGCCTCTGCCTCTCGAGTACTGGGATTAAAAGCGCGTGCTACCACTGCCCCGTTTGGTGCTTGCCTTTAATCCTACCCGGCACTATTTTGTGTGTGTGTGTGTGTGTGTGTGTGTGTGTGTGTGTGTGTATGTAGAGGCAGACAGATCTCCATCAGCTTGAGACTAGCCTGGTCTACATACTGAGTTCCAGAACAGTCAGGGCTATATAGAGAAAGTCTATCTCAAACAAAACAAAAAACCCAAGGTTGTCCTCTGGTCTCCACATTCATTTACTGTGTGCATGTGCGCGCGCACACACACACTGAGGGTGGGGGGCTGGGTGGTACAGTCCTTTCCTAGAACTTCCGAGGTCCTGAATTCCATATGTATATGTGATATTTTTGTGTGGTACTGAGGATGGAATCTAAAACCTTATGCACACTAACTAAATAAGCACTCTGGGACCCAGAGTCCCCAATTTTAATGACTGTATAGTATTTCATCTTGTGAATGCACCTTACAATTTTAAGTTATTCCACCAACTATTATATAATTAGAAGCTTAAAAAAAGAAACACTCCTACCTGTCTAATTTAAAGAAGTGCCCTAATAAAAATCCTTGTAGGAGCCAGCAAGAGAACTCAGTAAGTAAAGATGCTTGCCACTAAGCTGGATAGCCTGAGTTCAATCCCCAGAACCCATATGGTATATAAGAACTGTAAGCTGTCCTCTGACTAACACATACCCCATATCATGGCACAGGAGTGTGTGCATGTGCACGTGCACATGCACACACACACTATTTTAATTTTAAAAATCTTCTTAAAAAGATTCTTATAGCAGCATGGTACTTGGCTATATGATCTTTATGATTTTTGTGGGCTGGATTTTCAGTCTCAAATTGGCTGGATAAAGTGCAAGAACAGACATCTGACCACCTTGGTGGTGGATTGGCAGCCTGCCCTCCCAGTGTGTCTGATCCCACTCTCAAATTTAATTGGATCCATTGTGTGGTGTTTTACATATCCTTGTAAACCACTTAGATGCTTTTCTGGAAGGAGGAAAAGTCCAAATAAATATATAAGCCCCAAGCCACCTCAGCTTGCTGATTAAATTACCCAGTCTCAAATTCGATTCCATCCTCATTTTATTAAGAGGCAGCTGCTTGCTCTCTTCCAGTTGGCTAAGCCTCCCACAGCCAGTGTTCGGGGTGGCTGCCCCCAGGGGATCCAGCCACAATCCCTCTGTCTCAGGAAGCTTTTTTCTTTTCTTCATTTTAGCAGAGTTGCAGATAAAACTCAAGACTGCCATAACTACTAAGGCTAGTGCTGAACCATATACCCTGGGGGACTGTGGGTAGGGGCTCTACTACTGAGCCACGCCCCAGCCCCTCACTGGGGGATTCTAGGTAGGGGCTCTACTCCTGAGCCACGTCCTAGCCCCTCACTGGGGGATTCTAGGCAGGGGCTCTACCACTGAGCCATGCTCCAGCCCCTTACTGGAGGATTCTGGGTAGGCCCTTTACCACTGAGCCACACCTCAGCCCCTCACTGGGGGATTCTGGGTAGGCCATTTACCACTGAGCCATGCCCCAGCCCCTCACTGGGGGATTCTAGGTAGGTCCTTTACCACTGAGCCATGCCCTGGTCCCTCACTGGGTGACTCTAGACAGGGTCTTTACATTGCTCTGTGTGTCTCAGGCTTAATTAACCCTGAACCTACTATGGAGCCTGTGCTTAATTGGGGCAGCAGCTTCCATGAAAGTATTTGAAAGCTCCAAGCTCACAAAATGTGATTTGAAGAACAGCTACTTGAGGGCATAGCTTATCCTCTTAGAGCCCATTAGCAGGAATATTAAGATGGGAACCAGAATTCAGCAAAAGAGAGTGCCTGGGAGGCTGGAGAGATGATTCTCTCTTGCAGTGGACCTGAGCTCAGTTCTTAGCAACAATGAGAGGTGGCTCACAAGTGCGTGTAAATCAAGCTCCAGCAGATTCATATCACTGGGCATGGTGGTTCACACCTTTAATCTCAGCACTTGGGAGGCATAGGCTAGAGGATCTCTGTGAGTTCAAGACTAGCCTGGTCTACAAAATGAGTTCCAGGACAACCAGAGCTGTCTCAAAAAAAGAAAAATAAAAATTCAAAACAAAAACCCATCTTTTGGTGATATTATGGGGTGGCTCAGGACATGCCTGGGATGGAGTTATAACTGGATAGAGTAAAACCAGCCACTGGGGTTGCACAAAGGGTTTAGGATGTGCCCTTTCCTGTAAATGGGTTTTCTGGTGAGATTCCTCGAAGATTACAGAATTGTCACTGGTGTCTGTGCTGGAATTCTCAATTCCCTGCTGGACAGAGATGAGGGATCCTCTGTTTTCTCCTGTACCCAAGATTTTCCTCTATTTAATTTTTTTTACATATATTTGTGTATTCATGTGAAGCACTGAATGCCTTGACATATATGGGGTCAGAGGATAACTTGGGGGAGACAGTTCAGTCCTACTCTGTGGGTCCCCAGGAGCTGAACTCAGGTCGTCAGCTTAGTGGCAAACACTTTTGCTGGCTGAGCCACCTTGCTGGCTTCACACTGTCATTTTAAGTGAGATGGACTAGTGTCTCTCAGGATAAGACCTTCCAGGAATCAGGGACTTTCTTACCAAGAAAGACCCCAGCCTTGAAGAAACGGCATTTGGATTCTTCAACATCAACCTTCCTAGGCCATTCCCTCGCCTTCCAAAGACGTGAACTTGATGGAGCATTTGAACTTAACCCTGCAGGGCAAAACTTGGGGTTTTAGTGGGCTGAGACCTGGCAGCCAAACCCCAGGCATTTAATCACACGGCTGCAGAGAACACTCCAGCAAGGCACGCGCTGCACAATTATCTTAGGAAAGCCACAGAAGCCTTCTTTGCGATGCTTGCTTCTCTTTTACAATTCAATGTTTCATTTGTTGGAAGAAGTCTTGTTTGCTTCAAAGGACATGTTGGAGGCACAGGCCGGAGATGCTAATTATGCGGATGGGCCGCTTTGTTTGTGCATAAATGAGAATCTATGGAGGAGTTCTAGCCTAATTGCTTGGGGGACCTGAGCCAGTGGGAGGATAGGCAGAGACATTTGTGCTCCTGTTCATTGTTCAGTTTCGAAAGAAGTGGATTTGTTCTGAAAGGAGGCTAAGCAATGGTGCTTTTTTCAGAGAGCAGGGGAAGCCTTTTGTGGTCGTTTTTCCTGGGTTAGGTGGGGCTACTGGCTGAGTCTGGTGGACTAAGCCTGTGATACCAGTACCTGGATACAGAAATTGTACAAGAGGACCAGCCTGGGCCAGTTTAGTGAGACTCAGCAGCTAAGAGCACTGGCTTCTCTTCCAGAGGACCTATGTTCAATTCCCAGCACCCACATGGCAGCTCAAAGCTACAACAGTTCCATGGGATGCATGTGGTCTCTCCAGGCATGCATGTGGTGCACAGACCATACATGGAGGCAAAGCACAGGCCACCACACTGGGCTTTATGGGATGCAGTATGCAGGCACCCTTGAAACTAATTTGGCGTGACATAGTTTGTTTATTGGAGGCACTTGTGGGGGGGGGGGGAGAAAAACGACCCCATGGACCCAGAGTTGATGAACAGTCCCAGATGCCGCAGCCCAGGCCTCCTGGCTCGCTGAGATATTCTAGAATAGCCACCAGTTCTCCCATGAAAACTAGCCATGGTGGCACTTGCCTGTCATCCCAGAGGTGAAGTATCAAACCCAGGTCATCCTTGGCTACATAGTGCACTTGAGGCCAGCCTGGGCTACATGAAGTCCTGTCTCAAAGCAAACAAAACACAACAAAATCAATAGTTCTCCCACAGGTAGATGGGGGTTGTGCCAAACACCTTTAATCCTAGCAGGAGAAACAGTGGCAGTTGGATTTCTGTGAGTTCGAGGCCAGCCTGTTACACAAAGCAAGTTCCAGGATAGCTAAGAAGGTTATTAGACAGAGAAATCCTGTTTTGAAAAATCAAAACCAAACCAAGACAACAACAACAACAACATTTAGAGTTCTCCCACAGTGGACTGGAGGCTTGGATCAGTGATTAAGAGCATTGGCTGTTGTTCTTCTAAAAGGCCCTGGTTTGATTCCCAGCATCCACACAGCAGCTCACAACTGTCTGTAACTGCAGCGCCAGGGAACTGAAGACATATACGTGCAGGCAAAACACCCTACACATAAAACAAAACAAAACAAAACAAGTTCTTGTACAGGAGAGGCACGACTCACTAGGACCTGGGGTGAGGACCTTAGGAGTGTCTTTTCTGAGTACAGACTGGACTACGACAGCCTCGGGGAGTCCTAGGTGGGGCCCTGGGGCCCTGCATCTTCCTTTAAGTTTTTATTAGCATGTTATACATAATAATGGTCATGACATTTTCATAACACACATAATGTTCTTTACTCATATTCATCCCATCACCTCATCACCTTTCTTGTCCCCTCCCACTCCTGCCAACTCCTCCCTCCCAACCAGCACCCACTTTCACCTTCATGACGTGTGTGTGTGTGTGTGTGTGTGTGTGTGTGAGAGAGAGAGAGAGAGAAAGAGAGAGAGAGAGAGAGAGAGAGAGAGAGAGAGAGAGAGAGAGAGAGAGAGAGAACCAGTGAGTTTCGTGGGGGTTGCTTACAGAGCATGAATGAGGGACTGTTCTCAGGGCCGTCTGCCCCTTACTGCTGAGGAATGGCTCCTCCTCTCCTGTTAATTCAGGCAGAGTGTTGAGCTCCCTTCCCCAGCCACCATTAACTGCCTACCAACCCTTAGAGATGGTTGTGGCCTCCTTAGTCTCTCCCTCGGCTGCCATTAACTACCTATCGATCCTCAGGGAGGTGACTTCAGTGACTTCTGCTGCATGAGCCTTGGCTCTGCCTAATTCTAAATGTAAGGAAGAGGAAGAAGGTTGTAGGTGAGCCGGCTCAGAGAGTAAGGGCACTTGTCACCAAACCATCCCTGGGAACCACACTGTGGATATGGAGTTGTCCTCTGGCTTGCATATGCACTCCTTGGCACACGTTTGTCCACACATGCACACACACTGCACACTCACACCACATGCACACTGCACACTCACACTATGAATAAATGAATGTGACTTGTAAAGCCAAACAAAAAGCGGAGGAGAGTGCAGTCAAGGAAGGTCACATGGGCTCTTACGGCAGGGAGTATATACACTCAGCTTGACTCAATGCCGTGGTCTGTGAATGGGCTATTTTTCTTACAAATTAGTGAGGAGTAGAGCTCACTGTGTATTAGCTCCTTTCCTCACATTTCAATAAAAAAATGGTTGAGTGGGAAGAGAAGGAAGTGTGCAGCAGGAGTCCCCATGACTGCTCCTGCCTCAGCTCCTGGGTAGTGCCTCTGTTTGGGATCAGCAGCAGTCATGCAAATGACGGATTTCATATTGCTTGCCTCTCCAGAAAACACTCATGGTGTCTATAGGTTGGGCTGGGCTTGGTGGTCAGAGCGCTTGCCCAGCATGTACAAAGTCTGGGTTCTTTCCTTAGCGCTGCACGAACAGAGTGAACATGAAGCACATGACTGTCACCCTGCAGCTCATGAGGTGGAGGCAGGAGGATCAGGATTTCACCATCATCCTTGGCTACGATAGGGGGTTCAAGGCCAGCATGGGCTACGTGAGTGCCTGTCTCAAAACAAAAACAAACATGCTAACTAGGACCAGACGCCTCCACTTCTCAAATCATGGCGACTGCTCATTGCCATTTGCCTAGACCTGAGCAGCCACTGGGCTGGACTCTCAGCAAGTTCCTAAGTCAGAGGACATCTCTCTTCTGCTTAGACCCCTCCGTGGCCACCATGACTGGAAACCAAACTCCTTCGTTGTCACACTGTCACCTCCCCACCCTTGCCCCCTTCACTTGGGCCCTTGCTCACTCTGCTCCAGTCAGCTGTGGCTTTTTATGTGGGTTCTGGAGATCCAAGCCTGGCTCCCCGTGCTAATACAGCAAGCTCTTTATCCACTGAGCCATCTCCTCTGACCCAGAGGTCTGCTCTCTAAGAAGCTCCCTCCATCTTTTTAGTTCTGAAACAGGATTTCCTTAAGCACTACCGGGAGATCGCTGCATTGATTCAAACTTGGTGTGGATATGAGGTCAGCTTGACCCGCTCCAACACAGAACTCCTGCCCTTCAGCAGCCTCCCAGGTAGCTGGGCCTATAGGAGTGCACCATGCACCAGACTGGAGCAGGGTCTCTCTAAGGAGCTGCAGCAGGCCTCCACCTTAGGATCCCCCTGCCTCAGCCCCAAGTGTCGAGTTTACAGGCATGCAGTACCACATCCAGCTCAAAGTTACCACTTCTTAAAAACGGTGGCTGTTCTTAGGTCCCTTTGCACACTGAGGGTTACAGCGCTGAACTTTCCCTTTCTGGGCTGGGGCTCAGTGGACAGAAGGCTGGCCTATCATGCAGGAGGCCCACCTACTAAACAAGGGTGGTGGTGCATTCCTGTAATCCCAGCACTCCATAGGTGCGGCGAGCGAACCCTGACCAGCAGGGAAAGATCACCACCGACACAGGATTCTTCTCTGATCACACTTTAATGAAGCGCTGCTTGGTTGAGGGAGAGCTGGAAGCAGGGGGCCCCGAGCCGGGCTGGGTGGCGGCTTATATAGAGGAGGACGGGGCGTGTCTACTGATTAGGTGACGTGGCAGAAAAGGATTGGTGGAAACCTGTTGCCAGGCAGATGTGGCGCGAAAAGTTCGCGCCACATACTTGTTTACTTTAGCCCTCGGCGCCATCTTGTAATGGCGAATGTAAGTGCGGCCGCCACAGTTCCCCCCTTTTAATTTTATGAAATTTAAAAGACAGTCAAGGCTGAGGTCAGAGGACCTTACCCTGAAAATGTAGACATGTCCCGTTTTTCTCAGGGATGGGAAAAATAAGCGGGACTACCCATATGCATAAGGTCATGATCTCCTGAGTGGATCTACTCAGTGCACTCTTAGGTGCAAAACCTCCTGTCCAGGACAACACATCCCCAGATTCAGGGGAACCTCATCGATCCCTCTTTCCGAGTGCAATGGCTCAATGGCCTTCGGGTGCAAAAGCAGGGATTAGGGTCAGGAGTCCTGTAAGATGCTGATCCAAGCTTGGGGGGAGTTACCGGCCTCCAAGGCTGCGAGGGCACGAGCAATGGCCACCTTTTCCCGTTTCCTTACCCGAATCAGCCTTAGAATCAGAAACAACGCCAATATCACTCCCGAAGTTAATATTAATCCTAGCACGCCAACCCCTGCCCATTCCTTAATATATGAAAAGGTATCTACCAGCCAATCTGTAAATTCCCCCAGCGAAACCATAGTCGCCTGGGTTTGATTCAAAGCCAAAATCTTCAAACTAAAATTTGCTTGCAATTGTTCCAATTCCCTTGTCCAATTGCCATTTAGATATTGAGAAATCGCTCGGGATTCATTAAGGGTAGCAGTATAGGGGGTAACACACAAATGCTTAGTACGATCTACACAACCAAAGGTAACTATAT
This sequence comes from Arvicola amphibius, assembly GCF_903992535.2. Classification (NCBI taxonomy): domain Eukaryota; kingdom Metazoa; phylum Chordata; class Mammalia; order Rodentia; family Cricetidae; genus Arvicola; species Arvicola amphibius. The sequence continues at coordinate 89,128,700 of NC_052049.1, read as the reverse complement.
CAAACATTTTTAACATATTTCTTTCCACCAAATCAACTCTCTTATTTAACAATAAAATACCTGACATTAATTGATGGTTAATCTTTTCTTGTATATACATAGCTTCCGAGGTTTTTTGAACCACGGAATTGATAAAAGTAACTGTCTGAACTTGATTGGCCATAGCTACTCCTGCAGTAACAGCTGCAGCAGCAGACACTGCAATAGCCGTCACAATAGTTGCTGTAATGCCAAAATCCCTTTTCCGGCGAACCAGGGTGGCTAATGGGAAGTTCTTAGGATTGGCTTTTACAGGCAAAAACACAAAGGTAGGGATGCGCATAACAATCGCACCTGAATGGTAGAAATTCCAACATTGTGACAGAGAGCAATTATCCTTCTTGCAATCAACTGCAGTATTATTTGAACTCCCTGTAGTATTAAACAAAAGCCAGACAAAGGGAGGATCCAGGCAAACTCTGGTTTGCCGTAGAGTAGTATTATGTTTTTTCTCTACACTAGTTATATTAATTTCTTTAGAAGTGTGATTCATAATCCCTGTATAATTATTTAACATAATTATTCCAGAGCGAACAAATGTAGCAAATGGAGACAACTCAGTTATAGCTCCTCTGGAATTCATAAGTATCCATGGTGTAAAGGGTGATCCAACCTTTATCATAAGTTTTCTTTTAACCTTAAAATGGTTAAGATTCCTAAGAACCCATCCAGAATTATTGTAAAACTTATCATATCGTCCTCTGCAATCCACAAATTCAGGGGGATAGCTCAAATCATTACCAGAGCATCTAGGGACAGACCAAGAAAAAATATTATTACTAGTATGATTACTATTGCCAACCTGTGAATCACTATTATTAACCTTGCTAACCTGTACCCAATTGGGCGTTGTAAGGTTGCAACTGATCCCATAAGTGGTAACATTAACAGTATCATTGGAACCGAAATAGGAGCCAGATCCAGATTTAGCTCCAGATCTGACCTGAGGCAGGGCTACGCTAATGGCCTTTCTCAAAAAATTAGGGGTATCTTCTAAAAATGGATCTCTAGCTACAGTAAGATTCATAGCATCTAGCAAGATGCAGTCTGAGATAGAAGTGCTCTGATTTGTGGTAAAACATAAAGTTCCTGCTAGGGGCACTACAGTTTGATTAAATTTCTGTTCCTGAGCATCCACCTTTTTGCAAACTAAGTTCAATTGGCAACTATCAACAAAAAATTGTGGCAATATTGTGGACTCATTGTGAACAGGAATTGGAATGGGCCATGTACGGGCCACAGCCCAGAAATAAGATTCTTCAGATTCAACTGGAACCGGCAGGTTCACCAACAGGATCAGGAGCAGCAACATCTCCTTGCTCTTCGTCAGGCTGTTCCAGTGTTGTCACGATCCTTGTCAGTCTGGTAGGGATCCACACCGGATCTGGCCGATTCTGAGGAAAGACACAAACAGCTCCCCTGGACCTCTGTATCACAGGGTCCGGTCCATACCATTTGTTATCAATTACATCCTTCCATTTTACTAATTCTGTATTTCTGTGTCTGTGGTCCATATGTCTTTCCGCGGCTGAACAGCCATTGGAATCCAAGGTCAAAAAATTAAATGTAAAGAGAGCGAGAGATATTCTATCTCGCGGGGATGCGCCCTCGGCTATTCCCCCTTTTTGTTTTTGAAGCAATTCCTTAATGGTGCGGTTAGCCCTTTCCACGATGCCTTGTCCTTGTGGATTATAGGGCAAACCAGTAGTATGATTAATTTCGAAAATAGAGCAGAACTGTTGAAAACTTTTAGAGGCATATGCCGGGCCATTATCAGTTTTTAAAGAATAAGGCTTGCCCCAAGCAGCCCAGGCTTCTAGGCAATGGGTCCTTACGTTAAGGACCTTTTCACCACATAACGGGGTGGCATGTATAACACCTGAACAAGTGTCCACGGAAACATGCAAATATTTTTGTTTACCAAATTCTGAAACATGAGTAACATCCATCTGCCAAAGGGTAAGTGGCTTTAACCCACGTGGATTAACCCCAATATGAGGCGGATGATGAAAGATCACACAGGAGGAACATTGTTTAACTATCTCACGCGCTTGGTCGCGAGTAATATTAAACTTAAGGCGAAGGGTATTTGCAGGCACATGAAACTTTCTATGAAATTGTTCAGCCGATTGCATAGGATCCAGGGCAACTAAAGCCATTTCCCTGGTAGCCCTATCAACCATATCATTAGCTTCAGTCATAGGTCCAGGAAGACCGGAATGAGCTCTAATATGACCGATAAAAAATGGTTTAGCACGTTGAATTATACAATTCTGAATTTGTAATAACAAAGATGCAACCATGCTACTAGGTTTAACATATGCAGCCACTTCCAGATGTTTTACAGCATTAACTACATAGCATGAATCAGAATACAAATTAAAAGGCTGATGGGGAAAGGCCTTAAAGACCTCCAATACTACTTGACACTCCACGACTTGGGGTGCTCCAGAGCGAAATTTCAGAGTAACAGGCGGGGAGCCATATACCATATAGGCTCCAATTCCAGTTTTGGACCCATCAGTAAAAATAGTCAAGCCATTATTCAAAGGAGAAGCACTGGTAATCTTTGGAAAATATACAACATTCTGTGCCACAAAGGACAGCAATTTATCAGACGGATAATGATTATCAATAACGCCTGAATATGAGGAAATCAATACGGCCCAATCATCAGTAGTCCCTGTCAAAACTTCAATTTGATCTTTGGTATAGGGCAATATTAACTTCTCTGGCATTTTTCCAAAGGTGGTCAAGCTGAACTTCACTCCCAATAATGCCTGTTGTGCCACTAAATCAGGATAATAGCTTAACGTGCGTGAACCAAGTGTATGACCATGTATCCACCAAATCGGGCCTGTCTGCCACAATACTCCAGTAGGATGACCAACAGTGCGCAGAATGCAAAGCAATAATGGTTGTTCTGGATCAAACCGAAGAACCTGCGCTTGTTCTATGGCCTTTTCCACTATCTTTAATGCTTCTTTTCCCTTGGGTGTAAGCTCTCTAGGTGACGTTACATCAGGATTTCCTTCTAATATTGAGAACAACGGCTGCAAAGCTTCACGGGTAATGGGGAGATATCCTCTCAGCCAATTTATATCTCCGAGCAATTTTTGAAAATCATTTAAAGTGCGTAAATGTGATGTGCGAATGCAAATTTTTTGTGGAAAAATCTGTTTTGGGGTAACATGGGCTCCTAAAAACTCTATAATACTTGTCTTTTGAATCTTATCGGCGGCAATAATCAGCCCCTTTTGTTTTAAGGATGCCTCCAGGGCAACTAATGCCCGTTCTAGCATATGCTCTTGTTTTGCTGCCAATAGGATATCATCCATGTAATGGATCAGCCTAACTTTTGGAAAACTACGTCTCACTGGTTGTAACGCCTGATCCACGTATAGCTGGCACATGGTGGGACTGTTGGCCATACCCTGTGGTAAGACCTTCCATTGATAGCGTTCATCAGGCTGTTCGTGATTTATAGAGGGAACAGTAAATGCAAAACGATGTTTATCTAAAACATGCAAGGGTATAGAAAAGAAGCAATCCTTAACATCTATGGCAAAAACAGGCCAATCTCTTGGTAAAGCACTTAAAAGAGGCAACCCTCTTTGGACAGATCCCATGAGTTGCATTTGTGCATTAACTGCTCTAAGGTCATGCAGCAGCCTCCATTTTCCTGACTTCTTTTTTATGATGAAAATAGGAGAATTCCAAGGAGACACAGAAGGTTCAATATGACCAAGCTGAAGTTGTTCTTTAACTAATATGTGTGCGGCCTGGAGCTTTTCCATAGACAGGGGCCACTGAGGCACCCAAACGGGTGTATCTGTGCCCCAGGGGATGCGTAACGCATCATCAGTGGCCCCTAGGAAAAACCCAAGCCCTTCCGATCAGATTTGGGAGTGGGCAACACGGGATCACTTCGTCCTTGAAGGCGAGCCCCCAGCCCTTTTCCTGGTACAAAGCCTTGTGCCTTCATGACATCTTTACTCACTTGAGAATAATCATTGGTAATTATCAATTTTAATTGTTGTTGTACATCCCTTCCCCATAAATTTAAAGGAAGGTCTATGACAAAAGGCTGAAAAATGCCTTGACTGTGTTCCATCCTCCAATGCAATTGCTTAGCACTCATATCTGGAGTATTTTGATATCCTAGACCCTGTAAGGTTTGTGCAGCCGTCTGTAACGGCCACCTCTTCGGCCAATCCTGTTTACGCATCACACTTCTGTCCGCTCCGGTATCCAATAGGCCCGTAAAGAGCTTTCCTTCTATTTCTAGGGTACACATGGGGCGATCATCAAGTCCTATAGACAAGCATGCTAGTTCAACCCCAGAGGAGCCGAACCCTCGCTTGCCCCTCTCTTTCTCATAAGAGGGAAATTTTTCATGGTCTGATCGAAGAATTAACAATTGTGCAATACGATCTCCGGGTGCAATCGAAATGATGCCAAACGGAGAATGACACATTACCTTAATAATGCCTTTGTAGTCAGGGTCGATCACTCCAGGTAGCACTAATAACCCTCTAAGAGTACTGGAGGATCTTCCTAAAACTAGTCCTACTGTTCCTTCCTCTAGAGGTCCTGACATATCTGTGTCTATAGCTTGAACACCCATACTCTGAGTCAGTACCAATCCGGTGGTGGCACGGAGGTCCAACCCTGCGGAGCCTGTGGTGGCCCTTCTGATGACTGGGGTGGTCTCATGTTTGGCTCCTGAATTGCCCCATAAATTCTCGGGCCCTGGGGTAGTGGGCCCTTCTGCCCGTTTTTTGACATGGCTGATGTTGCATTAGGTATGGGCTGTCCATTGATATCCTTTACGGATCGACACTCATTTGCCCAGTGTTTTCCCTTTTTGCACCGCGGGCATGTGCCCGGCTGTCTCTGACCTTGGCTCTTTTTATGTGTGCCTTGGGGGCAATTTTTTCGTACATGCCCCGGCTTCCCGCAATTAAAGCAGGTACCTGATCTTCCCTGCCCCCTGGAGACTGCTAGCATAGCAGCCGCTAGGCCAGCATTAGTTAGAGGGCCGCCTATCTCTCGGCAGGCCTTAAGCCAAGCATCCAGTCCTTTATTTTTCCACGGCATGATGGCTCTCTTACATTCTTTAGTAGCCTGTTCAAACACTAACTGCTGAACCAGAGGCATAGCTTCTTCCGCCTCACCGAAAACTTTTCCTGCAGCTTCCATCATGCGAGCCACAAACTCCGAAAAAGGTTCAGTAGGGCCTTGAATAATTTTAGTAAGGTTGCCCGTCACTTCACCTCTTTTTGGTATCATTTTCCATGCTCTTGTGTAAATTTCATTAATTTGTTGATATACCTCCACTGGATAGGCTGTTTGATTAGCCGTCCATTGCCCTTGCCCTAATAACATGTCTGCATTCCAGGGAGCTCGATTTGGCGTTTGCGCATTTACTCGAGCCTGAGTGTGAGCAGCTTCTACTACTATAGATCTATAATCTAGATATTGACCTGTAGAAAGGCATGCTCTAGCAATTTCCCACCAATCTGTTGGTGTCATAGCTCTGGTGGTCAACCGAGTCAGTAATGTGCGGGTATACTGCGCATTAGCTCCATAAGTCTTTGCCGCTTCCACTAAATCTTTTAACTCTTTATAAGGGACTGGCTCATGATATCTTTGTTGATTTTGATCCTCAAAAACAGGAAATACCACCACTGAAGGTGGATAATGCACAGCTAACTGCGCAAGAGTGCCCCTGTCGATGAAATGGCAGCTACTCCTGGGCTGCACGTAAGGAGGGGGAAACTCTCTAGTAGGCACTTTTAGAGCTGGCCCATATCTCTCCTCCTCATAACGTGCATCTTCCTCCTCTAAGCTCTCCTCCTCTGCCTCTACCAGCTCTTCTTCAGCCAGCCGCAAGGCTGCGAATTCATCCAGCACCGGATATAGGGGAGGTGCTGAAGGTTTATTTATCTTAGGATCCTCTTTTTCTTTTATATCTTTCTTTTCTCCTTTTTTGTTCCTTATTACCGTGCACTTTTCTTCAGTATCCTCCTCTGTCTTTGAACCTGCTTCTGAAAGGCTGTCCTGGTGTCTTGCCAACATTTTCCTTCCTTCTCTTAACTCCTCTACATTTTTTCCGTCTTTCAAACAGGAGTGTACTAATCTCCAAAAAGGATAAGTCCCCTTCTTTAATTGCCCCTGTTCCTTTGCTGCCTCCAAATCTTTGCCTAGCTTTCTCCAGCAATGCAGATTTAGATCCCCAGACACCGCAAACCACGGCGCCATGCGATCAATATCCCCGACAATCACCTTTATGGTGGATTTCGAGATTTTCAATCCTCTCTCCTGTAGTAACCGCTGTATGGGATCTACAAAATCGCATACACTGGAGACAGACTGATCGTTGCCCATCTTTGCTCACTTTTCTACAAGAGGCTTACAAAAGGGCAGAAAAATCGCCTTATCTGCTACGGATTTACTTTCACTTTAGATGTTACAGCAGAGACACTCCTCTCCTGGTCTATGACAACGGATAAAAATGCAAAAGGCATAAACCACTACAGCAAAAACAACCACTGCTAGTGCAAACCACAAAGGACTAATTCCTCCAAGAAGCATACCTAAGGATACTTACCGGCGCCGACCGCTTCGTGTGTAGAGTTCTGAATCCTTTTCGGCCCCCTGTGTGTGTCCGCCGAAGTTCCCGGGTTTCGGCACCAGCTGCGGCGAGCGAACCCTGACCAGCAGGGAAAGATCACCACCGACACAGGATTCTTCTCTGATCACACTTTAATGAAGCGCTGCTTGGTTGAGGGAGAGCTGGAAGCAGGGGGCCCCGAGCCGGGCTGGGTGGCGGCTTATATAGAGGAGGACGGGGCGTGTCTACTGATTAGGTGACGTGGCAGAAAAGGATTGGTGGAAACCTGTTGCCAGGCAGATGTGGCGCGAAAAGTTCGCGCCACATACTTGTTTACTTTAGCCCTCGGCGCCATCTTGTAATGGCGAATGTAAGTGCGGCCGCCACACATAGGGTGAGGCAAGTGGGTCACAAGTTCAAGGTTACCTTCAGCCACACAGTTAGTTCAAGGCCATCCTGGGCTTCCTGAGACACAACACCCATATGGCAGTCCAAAGACAATCTGGGTTTCAGTCCCTGCTGCCCACCTTGTTTGAGACAGTGTCTTGTTCATCCCTGTATATGCCAAGGTATAAGGTCCAAAGCTTCTCCTGTCTGCATCTCCCACCTTGATGTAGTAGTGCAGTGTTAAGATTACAGACACGCTCTACCGTGTCTAGTGTTGCAGGGATCCAAACCCAGGCCCTCACAGCTGTATTTACCTCTTGAGCCATCTCCCCTACCTCTCTGTTTGTATGTGTGCATGTGTGTGTGCACATTGCACATATACATGTGTGTGGAGATCAGAGGAAGACCTCAGCTGGTGATGCTCCTTAGGTACTTCCCACCTTCTGTTTGAGGCAGGGCCTCTCATTGGCCTACAGAGTTGTCCAGCTGGCCAGTATGGTCAGCAAGCTTCCAGAGACCAGCCAGTCTCTGTTCCTGGCTCTTTTCATGGACTCTTGACATCTGAACTCAGGTCCTCAGCATGCAAAGCCATCTCCCTGGCAAGATGGAGGGGCCCTCTTTGGGTTCCTCCTCTCTGACTACATCCTTTCGTCTGCAGACTCTCTTCCAGAGTCCAGAAGAGGGCTGGCAGCTCTACACCTCCGCCCAGGCACCTGACGGCAAATGCATCTGCACGGCTGTGATCCCTGCACAGAGCACCTGTGCCCGAGACGGTCGGAGCAGAGAGCTTCGGCAGCTCATGGAGAAGGTAGGGACCTGACAGGAGCCGAGGGGAGTGTGGGGAGGCTGAGATGGTCTCTTGCATCTCCATCTAGGCTGAACCACAGCAGATCCAGCCAGGTGGATTGTTCTAAAGTGGCCAATGACTGGGATCCCATCTATGTAGATTTTGTATTTGTTCATTTTTCTTTGATTTTTATTATTCTTTATTCATTTATTTTTGAGACAGGGTTTCTTTATGTAGCCCTGGTTATCCTGGAACTTACTCTGTAGAAAAGACCGGCCTCCAGCTCAGAGATCCAATTGCTTCTGCTCCCCAAATTCTAGCTCTTAGGGAGCAGGGAGTTTCATGGGCAGCATTAAGTTCCTTGTGCTCTCAGGCCTGGCAGCCTTGGGTCACCATGCTAAGAAGGTACTTGGTGTCCTTTTCCAGTGAGGGTCTAACTGGTACTGCCAAGGCTCAGCAAAGATTCTGCAGTTGGGAGTGGCGGTGCACACTTATAATATCGGGGCTTTGTAGGCCAAGGCATGACGACTGCCACAAATTTGAGTCCAGATTGGGCTACGTAGGAAGATCCTGCTGGAGGGGAGGCTGGGAAGGGTGGCAGGTTGCCACCAAGCCTGATGACCTGAGGTCCCACATGGTTAGAAGAGAGAATGAACTCCCACAAGGTGTACTCTGACACACACCAAACAAACAAACAAATGTAATTTTCAAATACTTTAAAGGGGAGGCGGAGGTGAGGGATATGGCTCAGTGGGTCAAATGGGTAACATGGACCTGAGTTCACATACCCATTACCTACAGAAAAGCTAGGTCTGGCAGTGTATGTCTGTAACCCTGCTGCTAGGAAGGCAGAGAGACAGGCACAGCTGGGAACCTGAACCACTCTGGGTGAAGTATGAGCTTGGGGACCCTGTCTCAAAAAATAGGTGGAGGGTGATTGTGGCCTCCAGACACACTTATACAGATATGTATGCACACAAAACACATACACACAGACATGAATGCACACACACATAAACACACTTAGATATACAGATATATACACACATGCACGCACACACGAGACTCCTTTTCACCCTGGCTGCCTCCACTTCATCTGTCCCCAGGATGTTTTGGACTCTCTGTTTGCTGACTAAAGTGCCTTTCACTGTCCATTTGTCAGCTGTGAGGTCTGCAACCCTCACTGTACAGAGGAGGAAGCTGAGGCTTGGCAGAGAGGAGCCACCTGCGCACCTGCAGCCCCTGCCACTGGCTCCCAGAATCCCACTCTGCCCCACAGCTGTGGACTCTCATGTCATGCCTTTGATTGTTCACAGTAGCTGAAAGAAAATTGTTTTTGGCATGACTGGTGTGTGCCTCAGGGTCTTGTATAGCTTAGGGCAGTGGTTATCAACGTGTGGGCCTCGATGCTTTTGGGGGGTGTTACATGACCCTTTCACAGGGGTCTCCTGAGGCCATCAGAAAACAGAGATATTTACATTATAAATCATAACAGTAGCAAAATTACAGTTATGAAGTAGCAATGAAAATAATTTTATGGTTGGGGGAGTCACTACAACATGAGAAACTGTACTAAAGGGTTGCAGCATTAGGAAGGTTGAGACCCACTGGCCTAGGCTGCTCTTGAACTCACTACGTATACAATGATGACCTTGGACTTCTCATCCTCCTGGCTCCATTTCCAAGTGGTTTGTATTACAGGAATGTACCACCACACCCAATTTATGCTGCATCCCAGGGCTCTGTGTACACAGGCAAGGCCCGAGTCACAGCCCCAGTACTCTCTCACCTCTACCGTTTGTTCGTTTATTTTTTATTAGAAGCAAGGTTTCATTCTGACCCAGACTGACTTGAGATTCATTCCGTAGCCTTGGCTGACCTGGAACTCAAGGCAATCCTCTTGCTTTAGCTTCCTGAGTGTTGGGATTGCAAATGTGACCCACCACTCCTGGCTCCTTTTGAGGCTACCCTTGAAATTCTGATTCTTTGGCCTCTACCTCCAAGTGCTGGGATAATAGATGTGTGCCACTACATTTGGTTCTGATCTTCATTTTGGAAAACACCCTCTGCTTTGCTGTGTGGTGAACTTACTGCAGGTCAGGAGGGCAGAAGCCGAGAGACAGAAGGAGGTGACAGATATGAAGGGATGGGAGGGGATGGAACCTGCTATAGGAAGGTTCCCGGTGAGACCAGGGGAGAGAAGGGCTGCCAGGCATCTTTGCTGGTCCTGCTTGCCTCTGCTTCTGTGAATGGCTGGGAGGAGGACTTTGACTCCAGAATGGTTCTCATTCTAGGTCCAGAATGTGTCCCAGTCCATGGAGGTCCTTGAGTTAAGGACTTATCGGGATCTCCAGTATGTTCGCAGCATGGAGACGCTCATGCGGAGCCTGGATGCAAGGCTCAGAGCAGCTGATGGGTCAGTGTCGGCCAAAAGCTTCCAGGTGGGTTCTTCTGAGTTCAGCTCTGAGTTCCAAGTATGGGGTCATGTCTGGGAAGACATGAGGAGCTGACTAGGCTCTGGGGTCCTGAGGACATCCTTTGGCAAGGGCTGAGCTTTGCATCTGAGATGACAGGGTGAAGGGATGGGCCAAGGGCCAGGGTTTGGGATCAGAGGTCATTTTCTCCCGGTAAGCAGGAACTGAAGGACAGGATGACGGAGCTGCTGCCCCTGAGCTCGGTGCTGGAGCAGTACAAGGCAGACACACGGACCATTGTGCGCCTGCGGGAGGAAGTGAGGAACCTTTCTGGCAACCTGGCTGCCATCCAGGAGGAAATGGGAGCCTATGGGTACGAGGACCTGCAGCAGCGCGTCATGGCCCTGGAGGCACGACTCCACGCTTGCGCGCAGAAGCTGGGTATGCCTTGACCCCGAAGCTTGGCCCCTGATCCCCGCACCCAACCTTAATGCTATCTGTGTGCTCCAAAGCTAGGTGTGTTTGGTATCCCCAACCCAAGGTCACACCGGGCCCCAAAGCTAGAAGTGGTTTTGGCTCTTGATCTCCAGCCCTTTATGCCCGTGTTGACATCCTAGGATCATACCCTGGATATCTCCTCCCTGACCCTTGGCCCCAGCACTTCCCAATGCAAAAGTGTCCTGCCTCCCGTGAGCATCCTCTCCTCACTCCCACTGTTCCCATCTCCCAGGCTGTGGGAAGCTGACAGGGGTCAGTAACCCCATTACCATTCGGGCCATGGGGTCCCGATTCGGCTCCTGGATGACTGACACGATGGCCCCCAGTGCAGACAGCCGGGTGAGTGATCCTGTCCCCAGGGGCCAGAGCCAGTGGCTGCTTACAGGTGCCCAGAGAACCCACATTTGTGACTCTTATTTAGGCTTTATTTTTATTCATTTTATTTGTGGGTGTACATGGGGCAGGAGTGGTAGGGTGCATGACTGCAGTGCTCCTGAAAGCCAGAAAAGGGCACTGGGCTTCCCTAGAGCTGGAGTTACTGGTGTCTGCGGGCCAGCTGATATGAGTGCTGGGGATTTAACTCAGGTCCTCTGCAAGGTCAGTAAGTAATCTTAACTGTTGGCTTTTTTTTCTTTTCCTTTTTCTTTCGAGACAAAGTCTCCCTCTGTAGAGCAGGCTGACCTCAAACACTGGGGTCTGCCCATGTCTGCTTTTTGAGAGCTGAGCTCCAGGGGACACATTCTGAGAACTGCACGCGCACACAGTCTTGTCGTGGTGCAGGCACTAGAGTACTCACACAGCTGAAGATGGCATGGGGGCCACGGAGGGAGACGGCATAGTGGGCAAGAATGCTTGCTGCGCAAACATGGGGCCTGAGTTCAAACCCTCAGTACCCTCGTAAAAAGTCACGAGTGGCAGGTGTACCAGTTCTGTGGGGAGCAGAGATAGGAGGCTCGCTGGGGCTTACTGGCCACCAGCTCCAGCTTCAGTTAGAGTCCCTATCTCAGAGAAGGTGGAGAGTGGTACAGAGGGACACCCAATGTCCTCCCTGGGTCCCAGTCTGTGTCATTTCTGTACTTGATAAAGCACTCTGACAAAAAGCAAATTAGGGAAGAAAGGGGCTTAGTTTAGCTTACAGTTCCAGGTTAAAGTCCACCTTTGTAGAGAAGTCAAAGCAGGAACTAAAAACAGAGCTAGTCGTCACCCCACAATCATGGTCAGGATCAGAGGGAAATGCATGCATGCATCTTGCTTGGTTGTGCTCAGCTCACCCTCTCCATTCTCATACAGTTCAGGGCTCCTTGTCTAATAAGCAATGTTGCCCACAATGGGCTGAGTCTTCCCACTTTAATGAACAATAAAGACAGTCCCCTACAGTCATGCGCACAGGCCAACTCAGTGCAGACAATCTCTCACTGAGACTCACTTCCTAGGTTGTTTCAAGCTGACATTAAGGCTAAGCATCATGAACTGGAGAGATGGCTCAGTGGTTAAGAGCACGGGCTGCTCCTGTGGAGGTCCTGAGTTCAATTCCCAGCAACCACATGGTGGCTCCCAACCATCTGTAGTGGAATCTGATGCCCCCTTCTAGCATGCAGGTGCACATGTAGATAGAGCACACATACATAAAATACATAAAAATAAGTCTTTTTAAAAAATTAATTTATTATGTATACAGTGTTCTGTCTACATGCCAGAAGAGGGCACCAGACCCCATTACAGATGGTTGTGAGCCACCATATGGTTGCTGGGAATTGAACTCAGGACCTCTGGAAAAGCAGCCAGTGCTCTTAACCTCTGAGCCATCTCTCCAAGCCCCCCATACAAATAAATCTTTTTTTTTTTTTTTTTTTTTTTTTTGGTTTTTCGAGACAGGGTTTCTCTGCAGCTTTTTTAGAGCCTGTCCTGGATTTTTCCTTTTTTTTTTTTTCTTTTTGGTTCATGCAAATAAATCTTAAGGAGCTAACCATCACAAGGGTGGTCAAGTGTCACGGAGCACAGGCAGTAACTCAACACCTCTCCACTGTGATCACTGACCTCGACTGATGACGATGGTCCCAACAGTTGGTTAGCTTGGAATCAGATTTGCACTTATCTAGTCCTGTGCATTCTCAGGCAGGGACACCTGGGCAAGAACCTCCACATCATTCCTCTAATTATCTTATCCTCAATGTGGTCCCTCAATAGCGAACCTGAGCTGGATAATGAGGGCATCCGTGAGTGCTTTTTAGTGTGGTGCTGATAATGGTGCTGCTGATTCGATGACATGCCAGGCGACCTTGTGCTTACAGGAGTTAGCCACTGACAATGGATTTGGGCCAGGCATGATGGCACAGCCCTTTAATGTCAGCACTTGGGAAGCAGAGGATCTCTGTGAGGTCAAGGCCAGCCTGATCTACATAGTGAGTTTCAGACCAGCTTGGGCTACATAGTAAGACCCTATCTCAAAATACAAAATAAAACAAGAACAAACAACTCCCAACCATACAAAATCGTGACCTAAAAGTGATCCCTTATTATCCAATAATGTTACTTGGTGAGTAATCTCAGCCCAGTCTCCAGTGACCTCTGTGAGTCTCCTGGGTGCACAGTGCTCCCTGATCCTACAATCACCACCACTCATGAGAATCTTTTTGTTGTGTGTGCTCGTTCATGCATGTGAAGGCCAAGGTCAACAAGAAATGTTTTTCTCTGTTGCCTCCACTTTGTCTCTTTTTCCTTTTAGTGTCTCTCTGTGTGTGTTGTACACATTTGTGTGCAGGTGTGTGAACTCACCAGAGGAGGCCATCAGGTGCCCTGTTCTTCTATGTTCTCGGTCTTAGTCCCTAGCCACAGACTCTCACTAAATCTGGAGCTAGGCAACCAACAAGCCCCAGATAGCCTCATCTCTGCCCTCAAAAGCACTGGGTTTACAGGAACATGTAGGCATGCCAAGGTTTTCAGATGGGTTCTGGATTCCAACTTAATCTTCATGTTTGCAAAGCAGGTTGATTTCCCCACTGACTCATCTTCCTGGCCCCTCCACTCTCCCCCTCCCCCCACACAGTCAGGATTTCTTTAAAAAACTTGCAGCCCACTAATATGGCTGTGCCCGCTGGTCAATGAGCTCTAAAGATCTGTCCCTGACTCCCCCAGCACTGAGGTTACAGCTATGTGCACCACTATGTCCAGCTCTTTTGGGGATCCGAACTCAAGTTCTCATGCTTGAGTGGCAAGCACTTTACCCCCTGAACTGCCTTCCCGGGCCCACTAATGCTCACAATCACCAAACTATAACGAGTCACAAAGGTCCTAGGAAGGACTGTGACTGAGTAGTGACACACAGGTGATGGCTGTTTGCTGATAATCAAGGTTGATCTTGCCTGGTTGGCCAGTCCCTGAGGGACACAGGTTAGAGTCTCTCCAGTGACTGGCTACTGCTCTCGTAGGTCTGGTACATGGATGGCTATTACAAAGGCCGCCGGGTGCTGGAGTTCCGTACTCTGGGAGACTTCATCAAAGGCCAGAACTTCATCCAGCACCTGCTGCCGCAGCCGTGGGCAGGTACAGGCCATGTGGTGTACAACGGCTCTCTGTTCTACAACAAGTACCAGAGCAATGTGGTGGTCAAGTACCACTTCCGGTCGCGCTCCGTGTTGGTGCAGAGGAGTCTCCCTGGGGCTGGCTACAACAACACCTTCCCCTATTCCTGGGGTGGCTTCTCGGACATGGACTTCATGGTAGACGAGAGCGGGCTGTGGGCTGTGTACACTACCAACCAGAATGCGGGCAACATCGTTGTCAGTCGGCTGGACCCTCACACCCTGGAGGTCGTGAGGTCCTGGGACACCGGGTACCCCAAGCGCAGTGCCGGGGAGGCCTTCATGATCTGCGGCGTCCTCTATGTGACCAACTCTCACCTGGCCGGAGCCAAGGTCTACTTTGCCTACTTCACCAACACGTCCAGCTACGAGTACACGGATGTGCCCTTCCACAACCAGTACTCGCACATCTCCATGCTGGATTACAACCCCAGGGAGCGGGCCCTATATACCTGGAACAACGGGCACCAGGTGCTGTACAATGTCACCCTCTTCCACGTCATCAGCACTGCCGGGGACCCCTAGGTGCCCCTGCAAAGGCTGTGGGGATCCTTCCCACATTGCCTGTGACCCCCTCAACCTTCTCTTGGCCATGCCCTTCCCTTCCTAGATTCCTTCTTTCTCTACCTTCCCAGCCCAGCTTTCTGTTCTCTGTATCTCTGTCTGTGCTTTTTCTCCATTTTATTGATCTTTTGATACTTCACTTCTGGGTCTTTCTGCCTTTTTATGGATGCTTCTCTTCCTTATGACCAAACCCCTCTCGGTCCACTATCCCTCCTCCCCTCCCCTCCCTGTTTCCCACACATTCCTTATCCCTCACTCCCTCCCTACCTCTGGATCTGAGTGCATGGATTTTTTTTTTTTTTAATTTACACATTTTCTTTCCGGGTTGCCAGAATAAACCGGACCTTTGACATTTGATGCCTGGGTTGCTCTGTACCCAGTGGTGGTTCGAGAAGACTTGACTCCACCGAGTCTCTTTATTCCCTGTGGTGGAATCCTGTAACGCCCCTCCCTCCAGAGAAGCCCACGCAATCCAAAGGTGTTTCAGTCAAAAGCAACTCATTTAAAAGTAATTGGGATCAGAACAGAGAACCCTATTATGATGATGAAAACTGGTCTTAAATGTGCATTCCCTGGTTGCTGGCTCACTCATTGATCTCAGTAGCGCATCACTGGGCTGACTGATGATGTTCTAATGGCTTCTTAATAATTTGGCTGCTTTTGAGAGAGGTGAGGCCCCTCAATTTCTTCTGTGCTTAGTAATTGCAGAAATCGTTTCTACATAAGCCATACTAGTTAATAGCAAGATTCAAAGTAACTTAAAAGGTGCACAGGGCCAGGTTTTGGGCAAATCCACTGCACTCCACATGAGAATTCTTTTGCCTATAACAGACTGGGACAGAGTCCTGGGAGGTGGTTAGGCTGAAATGGAGGTGTTGGGATTCCTCCTTAGGTAACCTCTTGGACCTAGCAATTATTTCTCATTCTTCCTTAATAAATCTATTCACCATGTCTTTAAAAAAAAAGCAAAGCAACAGAAAACAGGAAAGGGCTAGACAGCCAGAGAGGCCTGGTGCTCATGAGCTGCTCAAAGGCAGGCCTGGTGGTAGCAGTGCTGGAATAGAGGATTAATTAGGAAACGGGTCCATGCAGCACAGGCTGGCCTTTTGTAGCTAAAAATGACCTGGGGTTTCTGAGTCTCCTGCTTCTACCTCCACCACCATACCTGGTTTACATGGTGCTGAGGATGGAGTCCAGGGCTTCATTCATGCTAGGCAAACACTTTGCCAACTGAGTCACGGCATGATGAGGGCTTTAATGTCAACCAGATCTGCCTGTAGGATAAGGTCAGAGCAGTGGTTCTCAACCTGTGAGTCTCTATCCCTTGCCAAACCTCTATTTCCAAAAATATTTAAAGTTTAGAACAATGGCAAAATAAGTTATGAAGTAGCAATGAAAATAATTTTACAATTGGGGGTCCCCACCACATGAGGAATTGTATGAAAGGGCAGGTTAGGAAGTTGAGAACCACTGGGCTAGATGGATGAGTCGGTAGAGCAGGGATGATGTGCAAGGCTTCCATCTGGAAGGGGGCAGTGGTACATGCTGCCTTTCCATCCCCCATGTCAGCCCCCTGAACCCAGAGCAGGAACAGCATGTGATGATCTCCAGTGGTCCTGACTCCGCCCTGCTGAGGCCACCAGGAGGCTGCTGTCCCCATCTCTAATTAATGGCCTCTGTGATTAAATCATCTCCGGAAACTTGGACTTGGATGCCATACTGGAAAGGAAACCCATGAATAATGAATGGGGCTGCCTAATGCACTCATTTAAAACCAATTTCTAAAGGCATCCTCACGAAGAGCAATTAATTCCCACGTAAATGAACAAGCATGACATGGGGGGGGGGGGGACGATAAAGTCCTGGATTAGCATGGGAGACAGACTAAAAACAGCAGAGGCTTGGCTAGTCATCCCAGTTCTTGGGAGGCTGATGTTACCTGGGTGAGCCCTTGTTTCAAAATTCCAAAAAAGAAAAAGGAGTCTGTATGCTTCCTGCCTGTGACTCGTGCTCAAGGAGGTCATGGTCTCAGATATAGAGGTGTAGTTGCAACCATAAGGCTGTGGAGTTCTAGCTTTTGCAGAGTACACCTGTGCCTAAAGACATGTTCCCACAAGGACGAGTCTGATGCGAACAGGTCTGTCTCGTGTGGGCATGGAGTAGTTACTTGGGCCAGCACACCTGGCAGCACATCTACCCACTGCATCACTTACACACATGCACACTCACTGTATACACATGTAAACACTTGAATGCACATGTAAGTGCACACACACACACACACACACAAAGGATGAGCAAGCAGTCCTACCCTCCTCACTCATCCATCACAGCCAGATTCATTTGTGTCTGTCTTCTGTGGTGCTGAATTAACCAACTTTCCCTAAATCATAGATGAGCATTTGGCTACAGTCAGGAAGCTGCCATTCCCTACTGCAACAATAACCCAGAATCCCCAGTGTCTGGTCTAAGAGCCCATTAAGAATGAGCAGTGGAGTCTGCACAAAGACAAGTTTCAATCCCCAATAGGGGTGGGGAGAGGGGAGAGAGGGAAGGAGGGGTGCTAAACTGTTGCCATCCTAAAGGCCCAGGATTTATAGCCAGTTCCCTAGCAGGCCTGGGTGGGAACTTGGAGCAGGTGAAGAAAACCACAGGTAGTTAATAATACATGTGGGGACACTGAGTGGGCTCCCGGGGCACATTTATCTAACAGCCATGTTCAGTCTTGGGTTTTCACCACTATATAGAGACAAGGGAAGGGGTTGGCTGGGGTCCAAAAGGACAGACCCCACATGGAGGGTCAGGGTCATAGAGAACACAGATACCAAGTCACATGGTCATATACGGGATGCACAAATTACCACTGTGGTAATGCCTGCTTCTCACAGGCAGTGGTTCAGATGTGGCAGAAGCCTTGGGGAGACCCTTCCAGAGCTGTTGATATTCCAAGTCAGGATAGGGGTCCTCTCCTCCCCCACAAAGGCACCATCATACTTGGAGGGGTTCCACTGCCTCCTGAGTCCACCCAACTGTTACAAGACAGTAAAGCTGTGACTGCCTTGAGAACCCACTGGCCCACAGGAGAACATTTTGCTGGAGGTATAGCCAACTCAGCTCAGCCTGTGCCCGCCTGAGCTGGGAAGAAACTCATTAAACCTTCCTAATGACAAATGCTCCAGCAGGCAGCTGGCAAAGAGCGATTGCTGGAGAAAGCAGCCAGATGGGAACTCAGGTGACTTCATGAGACTCAGGCCTGTGGGGAGGGAGGGCTCCCTTGGGGTCCAGGCTTAATATTGCTTTGGTCTCCAAGCCTTGCTGGTTGCAGCCACCCCCACTAACCAGGTTAGCCCCATCACTGGTAGGTTAGACAGAAATCTTATTGAATTCTGAGCCCTCACGCCAAGCTAGGCTCAGGGGCAGTCTTAGGAGACACGGGCCCCCTAGCCAAGGTGGGGGAGCCGGTTCCTTCTTCTCCCAGCTGCCACTCAAGGCAACATCCATTCTCCAGCTCCCTCTACCAGGATCCCTGTTCTTCTGGGAACTGACAAAGCCCCCATTTACTGCAGTCGAAGGGGCCTCTGTTGCCATGGAAACAGCATCTGGAGGGTGCTAGGTCTGGTGGCTGAACCCAGGAATAACCAGCCAGCAGTGGGTGGCAGATGCTGGATGCAATATGTTCTCACCAGTAAGCAATCTCTGTGTGTGCTGGGGATGGGGTGTGCCAAGGCAGGTGGTTCCCCCAGGATCTCTCCAGATCTACCAGATGGAAATGGGGTGTGCAAGGGTGGTCTGTGTGTCCTTGAACAGTCTCCAGGGAAGCGGGCATAACTAGGTCTGGACTGGTGGGGCCCAGAGGCATCTTGCTGCCCTGGAAGTCTATCTAGTGGAAAAAATTCTTGCCATCACCCCCAGGCCCTGGAAAAGGTGGCTTCTTAGGACTGGAAAACAGTTTGGACACCTGGGCTTGGGGCATGGTGAACGACAGTTCCCTTCCCGAGACAGGGCCTCACACCTCACCGCAAAGGTAACGAGATACAAGACCAACAACCAGTGGTTCCAGATTTAATGGAGGGTGCATGGGCGCTGCATCACACCCCGAGGCTGAGGTGCTGCATCGCCAGGTGTGGAGCGTCTGCTTTTTGCAACTGAACAGAGGAACAGAGCATAAAACTAACAAGAAACAAGGCCCTCCTGCCTGCCTCTGAGACTTGGGTGTCAGGTCACCTCTGACCCCGTGAGCCTGGGGGCTTCCATACCCCTATTGCCCTTCTGAAGTTAATTCCTTCAGAAGAAGCCTGGCTAGGACAGCCCCAAATAGGGTCAAACAGGAAGTAGGAAGCTCAGAGTTACTATCTCAGAGCCCCCTCTCCCAGCCATTTTAGGAACAATAAATACTGTGTGACAGTAGCAGGAAGGGGCGTCCATGGGCTACTTGGCAGCCCGAGCAGGCTGGCCAGGCGCCTGCCCTCATTCTGTGCGCAGGATGATATGGATGCCTGAATCTGTGAACACTGGCCCACTCATCTCCCCTGTCCGTAGAGCAAACGATGCATCCTCAAACGGTTTCTGCATCTGACCTGTGAGAAATAGCAGAGGCAGTGGGGGTCAGGCACGGGCTGCATGACAGATGGGGCTCCTGCCTGCGCCTAGTCTCAAGCACATTCATCACAGGGTTTATGGCCCTGTCACTGCGCAGTGCTGAGCTGTGGCTCTGGGAAGCCCAAGGACAGCATGAGGGATGGCAGGCAGAGCTGTGCTGTGCTCTTAGACATACTGCATGATGAACTCTCCTGGCTTCCAGCTCAACATCACCTGCCCTGCAGATAGCTTGGGCTGACAGCAGAGGGCCTCACCAGGCTCCCTCTCCCAGGCAAGTGCCCAACACCTCACACTCCCAGCCCATGCAAAGGAGATGAAGGAGAGAAGGGAGGAGGGAGAGATTCTGATTCCCTCTGCCATAGGCAGACAAGTCTGAGCTCTGGGCTGCCTATCTGGACCTGATCTTGCCCATTTTCCACACCTGCCAAAGGGGAAAACAGGATTCTGGGTGACAGGAGAACAGGAGTTCTCAGGGACTCTGTCCTATAGCTCTGCCAGTAGATGCCAATGACAGAACAGAGTCACCTTGATGGGCCTATGAAGGGACAATGATCTTGGAGAGAAGATACCAGGGAGAAGGTTTTACATTCCTTTTGCAGCACAAGAAACACAGGCCAGGAAATCTGAAGGCTGTGCTGCCACCTGGTGGACCATGAAGGCACAGAGTAGGGTCTCCCTTCGTGGGCTCAACCACCCCCAACATCATAGGAAGGGACTGGGTGTGGTTCTTGCCCACCTCTGCTGAAGGCACCAAGGTCTCCCCTGGCTTTGGCAGAGCTGCAGTCGCTGAACTGTGAGGCCAGAGATTCAAAATCTTCTTCTCCTGACTTAATCTTCTGGATGTAGCCTGCAGGAGCACAAGGGGAGAGCCCCATGTAAGACACAGGGGCCAGCCAGGAGACAGGGAGAGCAAGCTACTCCCTCCTAGGAGCTGGGCCAGTGCATATAAAGATAGCTACTTCCCTCCAGTAACAATTCCCGCCCCACCATGTCCAAGCAACCAATCCTGGGTCCTTATCATGTGCACCCATGAAGACAGTCTTCCCACATGCACGTCATGTCCCCAGGGTACAAACCTGTCAGTCATCCCCATGCACCTGTGGTCATACTATGACCTTATAGGTGGGCTAGTCACCCATAGATGCACAAGAATATAAGCACCCACACACACTCAGTGACATCTTTTCAGCCCTGGACAAAAACAGAGATGGAACCTCACAGCGAATGACTGGGTGGGCAGTCTTGGGGCAGTCGGTCTCAAGGCTCTGGAGACCGCAGGTGGCTAGAGTATGCAGCCAAGCTCTGCACAGAAGCTGGTGGCATCTTCAGCTGTGAGCATCAGGAGTCTCTACCCATGCAACATGGGAGGCACAGCAGAGTGTTCTAGGACATTTCGAAGAGACCCTGAGGTGAGGCTGTAAGGGCAGTGTGTGAGAGTCCGCACAACTGTTCCACAGGCAAGCCACACAACAGGCGCCACAATTGGCAGAGCTCAGGAAGCATTAAAGCCTCTCCACTAGGCTGTGACTCTCCTGCAGGGTCAGGAGGTCAGGACTACAGAGAGGAAGGTGAATGGTGACTGAAGCAGTCTCAAAATAACAACAAAGTCACATGTCATAAAGGCTGCCAGAGTTCCATCTCTCGAGTCCACAATGGTGGAAAGAAGAACCAACTCCTCTAAGTTGTCTTCTAACCTTCAAACATACTTGCCAACCATCAAAACAAAATACAAACAATGTGTAAAGGACTGAGGCTCAGGGCAGTGTGACCACTGCACCATGTCTGTATGACTCATGTCTCAGGAGCAGGGCGCACATGCATGCGGGTGCATGGGAGATTATGTTAAGCACAGACACTTGCTAGGTGGGGAACTGCCAGGCACCTCAGTCCAGGCAGTGCCTGAGGTGGACCAAAAAGCCTGTGACACACAAGATCTTCTGCCCCCTACTCCTGCCCAACCTGCAGCCATCACACAGACAGATGCCCAGGGTAGCCACTCTGACCTGAGCAGCCCCCAAAGCTTTCCCAGCTGGCCTGGCAGAGACTCCCCAGGGAACCCTGGGCTCTCCTTGAATCCCTATCCTTCCTGCCTCAGCTTCTGGAGTGCTGGGGTCATGGGCACGCACTGTCACAACAGGCTCCACAATGAGCTCTTGGCATGTCAGGGTGGCCTGACACAGCTGCTCCTAGAAAGCCATCCACCCATTCTTCCTGCCTGATCTTCAAAAGGTTTCTGAATACCTGTGAGCAGCCCAGTGTGCACATCACTGAAGGTCCCAATGGTGCCTATCTGACAGCTACTACTGCTACAACCATTATCTTGAAGTCTAAAAACCCAACCACTTCCCAAGGGCTCTGGGCCTCAGGCTTCTGTAGGGTCAATGCCTGGCACACAGGGCAGGCAGTATGACTGAGAGCCCAGGTGGCACCCCTATCCGAATGCATTGCAAGGCAGCTAACTTTGGTGCTTGGTCTGTACACTGCCAGGGTACACCTGACTATCGGGCTCTCCAATTCCCCTCTGTTCTGCCTATCCTTGCTGCTTTGGTCAGAACTGGCTGTCACCACAAAGCACTGCCTAGAGTCTGTCAGAGGCACAAAGGCCATGTGGTTGACCTGCATATCATGGTGACATCTATCTGGAAGACATGATATTAAGAGTCCCCTTGTACAGAATGAATCGTATCAGTGACTCTCACCTGTTAAAGTCCTGTTTCTACTCTCCCTGGATGCCTGGCTGTATTCCCAGGCCCACCTTCACAGCACTGGACTCCCTATGTTCTTCTGTGGAGAACAAAGGATATACCCCAAATCTGCCCACCTAGATGTAGCCATGGCCAGATATGATAGGGTTTCTTCTTTATTTAATTTTTTTTTTTATTCTATGTACATTGGGTGCTTTGCCTCCATGTATCTCTATGTGAGAGTGTCAGATCTTTGGAATTATAGACAGTTGATAGACCATCATATGGGTGCTGGGAATTGAACCCAGTCCTCTGGAAGAGTAGTCAGCTGAGTTATCGCTCCAGCTGTCCCCTCCCCCCAGCTATAGTTTCTTACTCATTGTCAAGTTACAGCTATTTAATAATGAAAGCACTGGGCTGGATGGTACATGCCTATGAATCCTGGCACTCAGGACACTGAGGCAATCTGGGCTACATAATGAGATACTGTCACAAAAAAAGAAATTTAGCCAGGTTCCCTTGTTTACCAATGCTCCCCACCCCTGTACTTGTACCTGTACACTAGACAGGAGTTCCTAGAGGCTAAGGAATTCATGAATAAGTGAAGTAATAACTAGCCATGAGGAAGGAGATAGGGACCTATCACTATTCTAGAGACACTGCCATCTCTTGCTTTTTGTCACCTGGACCTCTGTACTCAAGAGCTGAGGCCAGACTTCTTGGGCTTCCTCCAGGACAAATCCCAGCCTCACTGGGAGGCAGGACGGAACAGCACCCCAGCCAGGACTCTGGGGGAGAATTTTCCCTCTGGGAGCAGCCTCTCCAGAGCTCCAACACTGGAACAGGGCCCTCTACTTGCTTTGGGATTGTGGTGGTTTGAATATGAAAAGCCCCATAGGCTCATATATTTAAATGCCTAGTCACCAAGGAGTGAAAAGTTTTGAAAGGATCAGAAGGATTAGGAAGTGTGGCCTTGTTGGAGAAAATGTATTGCCAGGGGTGGACTCTGAGGTTTGAAAAGTCCACACCAGGCCCAGTCTTCTCTCTCTCTCTCTCTCTCTCTCTCTCTCTCTCTCTCTCTCTCTCTCTCTCTCTCTCTCTCTCTCTCTCTCTCTCTCTCCTCTCCCCCCTCTCCTCTTTCTGAGCCACCATGCTCCCTGCTATGATGATAATGGACTAACCTCTGAAATGGTAAGCAAGCCCCCAATTAAATGCTTGCTTTTATAAGAGCTGCTTTGGTCATGGTGTCTCTTCACAGCAACAGAACAGTGACTTAAAAAAGGGCATTCAGAGCCCCCTAGACAGCAAGTCTAACAGATGAATATCCATCTCTGTAGACATGTGTGGGCTCAGTAGTCTAAGGCTCAGAAGAGAGTCAGGCCATGCTCTAATTCCAGTTGCTGAATCTGATTCTATTCTGTGGTTCCCCAGCCTTATGAATATTCAATGGCCAAAAGGAGGTTTGATTCTGCTTCTGGGCGCCTCATAAAATGACTGCTCTATGAATTGGGGTATTGGGGAGCCAGGGAGATGGTTTAGTGGGTACAGGTGTTTGTGCCATCTCTGACTATTTGAGCTCCACCCTCAGGACCCCCAATTCCTGCAGGTTTTCCTCTAACCTCAACACATCTGCAGTGGAATGCTTGCATACATACAAATAAATAAGTGTAAAAGAAAAAAAATAATGGGTTAATGGGAGTTCTTACTTCAGAGGGTTATTCTGAGAGATGAATGTGTGACTGTCATAGTCAAGGCTGATGCAGAACAAGTCTTTGACAGACATAAATGCTCATTGCTCTGTTATAGGCTGCATGATAATGTCCCAATATTCACAATGAAGAAGTCCTGGTTCCTGATAATACTATCCTTGGAGATAAGGAGTTTACAAGGGTGAACCCTGAAATGATAAGCACCTGTTCATAAAAAGAGACACTGTTAGGCTAAGGTTTTAGCTCAGCTGGCAGAGAGCTCACCTTCCTGCACCAGGCCCCAGGTTCAATTTCCAAACTAGGAATGGTGGCACAAACCTATAATCCTAGTACTTTGAAGCTAGAGGTGGACAGGTCAGAAGTTCAAGGTCAGCCTTGGCTACATGGGAAGTTTAAAAGTCAGTCTGGGCTGTATAAGCTCTATCAGTAAAGGGGTGGAGTGGGGGGAGCAAACATAAAGTAGCCAAGATCACCAAAGGACACAACAGAAGCAGCTGTCTGCAAGACAGGAAAAGCAATCTCACCAGGAACCTGACGAGGAAGGTGAGAAGGCAGAGGTCTGTGGTGGCTAGTGAGAGTCAATCTCGGGGAAAGGCATGAGGCATGCACTTTTCTAGAACCTTGGAAAAGAAACTTCTGTCACCTAAGCTACCTAGCACACACACACACACACACACACACACACACACACACACACACACTGAAGAGATAGCTTAGAGGTTAAGAGCACTGGCTGATCTTACAAAAATCTTGGGTTCAGTTTCCAACCACATGGTAGCTCACAAACCTACTTCCAATTTTAGGGAATGCAATGCCTTTTTCTAGCCTCCTGTGACACCAGGCCATACTAGGTACACATACGTACAAGCAGGCAAAAGACACATACATATATTTCTCAAAAAATAGGTAGTTTCAAAAACCAAAACAAAACAAAGAATGATTCAACAACAAAGTCTGCCAACCTTGCTGTAAATTACAAAGGAAAAGTGGCCAGCCTCTGCCTGTGGGACAAAACTATCACTCTGCAGAGCCAGTGCTGAAGCTCGCCAGACCTACCCACAGCCGCCCTGGCCCCTCCCTAATGACCCAAACTGCCTCCTATCACTGCACTGCAATGGCCCTTGGGGGTAGGTATAAGTTAACACTCACTCATTTTACAGAAGAGAAAACTGAGTCTTGAGTGAGGCTGAGTCTCCCAGAACACAGAGCTTAATAGACACAGCCACTATGCTGGCTTTCTAGACCTGGTCACTCCAAATGGCAAGTAGAAAGAAAAGAGAGAGGGGCCAATGTGGGCCAAGTTCATCCCAAGTATAGGTACTTCTTTTCAAGGACTTCAAGTAGCCTAGGCTGGCCTTGAACTCAATATGTCGGATCCAGAACTCAAAATAAATAAATAAATAAATATAGATAAATAAATAAATAAATAAAATTGCAGGGCTGGAGAGATGGCTTAGAGGTTAAGAGCACTGGTTGCTCTTCCAGAGGTCCTGAGTTCAATTCTCAACAACTACATGGTGGCTCACAACCATCTACAGTAAGATCTGGTGCCGCCTTCTGGCCTGCAGACATATATACAGGCAGAACTCTATACATAATAAATAAATCTTTTTTTTAAAAGTGTTCTCTCTCTCTCCCTCCCTCCCTCCCCCCCCCCCTCTTATGTATACAACATCCCTTCCATGTATGACTGCAGGCCAGAAGAGGGCATCAGACCTCATTATAGATGGCTGTGAGCCACCATGTGGTTACTGGGAATTGAACTCAGGACCTCTGGAAGAGCAACCAGTACTCTTAACCTCTGAGCCATCTCTCCAGCCCTAAATAAATCTTTTTTAAAATTGTATTTATTTCTGCACACTGACAGTGTTTTCACTGAGGCCAGAGGACAGCTTGAGGGAGGTGGTTCTCTTCTTCAACTGTGTGGGTCCCAGGAACTGAATTCAGGCCCTCAGGTTTACTGGCAAGTGTCTTTCCATCACCAAGCTTGAATTTCTGATCCTTTGTCTATCTCTATGCTGAGATTACAGATGCTGGGTTCACAGGGTACTAGACACTGAAGCCAGGGCTTCCTGCAAGCCAGATAGCATGCTAACAACTGAGCTACAACCCCAGTACAATGCAGGCACTTCTCTAGAAGTGCCAGCTGAGTGGATTGAGTGGAAGGTTTGGTGGCCCCTCTACAAGGCCCCCATGATGAGTAGTACTTATTGTCAGCTTGGCAGGAACTGGAATAACCTGGAAGATGGGCTGCTGGGAATCCTGGGGGATTAGCATGATCATGCTAACTAATATGAGGGACCCATCTTACTTGTTGGCAGGACCACCCCTGGGTAGGGGATCCCAACCTAAGACAGAGGAGCAAACTGAACACTAGCACAGGCACATGGCTCTTTGTTCCTGACACCATGATGGCACCCACTCTTGCCACTATGACTTTCTTGTGAACTGTGACCTGGAACTGTGATGTGAGTCCAAACAAACCTTTCTCCCTTAAACTGTGTATTATTTTCTTTTTAAACTTAAACAAGTTTACATTTATTTATTGGGATGGTGGTGGGGGAAGGGAGTACACATGCCATGGTGGGCTGAGGAGGTGAGAGAACAGCTCTGAGGAGCAGGTTCTCTCCTTCCATCACGGTATTGCAGGAACGGAATGCAGGTCCTCGGGTTTAGCAGCGAGTGCCTTTGTCGGCTGCACCCTCTTGCTGGCCTTGTCAGGGTTATTTTGTCACAGGATCAGAAGAATGAACTGAGACACCCCTCCCCCCCAAGCCCCCATCTCCCCCACTCACCATTGATCAGCTCCAGGGCCTCCTCCTTGCTCCTGGTGATCTTTTCCTGCCGCCAGGATGAGGGCCTCCGAGATTGGCTGTGCTTCACCAGCAAGTGTGAGCAGCGCACCCTGGCAGGCTCTCCCTGGCCATTCTTGCTACTGCCTCCAACACTGCTGCCGCCG
Organism: Arvicola amphibius; assembly: GCF_903992535.2. NCBI lineage: Eukaryota > Metazoa > Chordata > Mammalia > Rodentia > Cricetidae > Arvicola > Arvicola amphibius. The sequence goes on along the minus strand of NC_052049.1, from coordinate 89,101,863 downwards.
CCGCTGGGCCGCTCCCACTGGCTGGCATTCGTGATGTGATTGAAGTAGTATACCCGACCTGGGGAAGAGCAGCACCTAGTTCAGCTGAGGCTGGGTTGAGAAGGACTCCATCCTGAAAGCCAGGATGAGGACTGGCTTGGGAGGTATTTTCTTTAGCAGACCCATTTCCTGTTCCACCCTGTGCTATAGGCACAGGAGGATACTGTCCTCACCAGGACCTGTTTCAGACAAGACTGTATTAATGCTCTAGGTGGAGACAGACAGGCACTAAACCAGGAAATCAGAAAAAAATAAAACAAAACAAAAACAAAAGAAACAAAACAACAACAATAAAAAAACCACAGCTGCCAGTTTTGCATGATGGCTCAGCAGGTAAAGGAGCTCGCCAGAGTCTGACCACCTGAGTTTGAGCTTCAGGAACTTGCTTAGTAGAAGGAGAACCCATCCACCTTAAGATGCCCTCTGACCTCCACATGTGCACATGCCATCCTACAAAATACATGAAATCAAAGTTCAAGAGCATCCTCAGCTATAGAGTTTGAGAGCAACCTCTACAGGGGATCTAATTTCAAAAATACACAAGCAAACAAAATACTGTGGGCCCGGGGCTCCAGCTCAGATACAGTGCTTGCCTGGCATTTGTGAGGTTCTAGTTTCAAGTTCCAGTATCACACATTCACCAAAAAGGTAAGAACATGACTGTTTCTATCCATCAACTCACTGCAAACAAAACTCAGGCATCACCTCCTCTATCTTGCTCACAGCAGCAACCACTATGCCTTGTGCATAAACAAGAGGTAGATACTCCCAAAGCTCTATTCTTTTTGGGGGAGGGTTTCAAGAAAGGGATTCTCTGTGTAGCTCTAGCTGTCCCAGAACTCACTCTGTACACCAGACTGGCCTTGAACCCAGAGACCTACCTGCCTCTGTCTTCTGCATGCTGGGATTAAAGTCGTTCACCACCATTGCCCAGCCCAAAACTTTATTCTTCTTTTCTTTTCTTTTTCCCCAAAGCTTTATTCTTAATTCCTACCCTGGTAGCCTAAATTGGAGAGCAAGGAAGCAGCATTACTAGGGGGCCTGATGTCATCTAAGAGACATCTAAGTGACAGTGAGGAGCAAAAAGTAGAGGACAAATCAAAAACTTAAGGAAAAAGTCTGGTTTGGTAGGGCACACCTATAAACCTAGCAGTAGGGAGACTGAGGCAGGAGGATGAATATCTGCTGTTGAAGTCAGTCAGGGTAAATCTGCAAGACTGTCTCAAAAAAACTGGAGGAGCTGGGCAGTGGTGTAGCTCACCTTTAATCCCAGCACTCCAGGAGGCAGATTTCAAGGCCAGCCTGGTCTATAGAGCAAGTTCCAGAACAGGCTCCAAAGTTACAGAGAAACCCTGTCTCGAAAAACCAAAACAAGAACAAAACACAACAAAAATCTGAAGAAAACCCTGTCTCAAAAAACCACACACACACGCACACACGCACACACACACACACACACACACAAATAAAAGTGAAGGAGAGTTGGTTGTGGTTGTATTTGCTGAAGGAGGCGGAGACAGGAGGATCACAAGCTTGAGACTAGCCTGGGTTATACATTTTTAGCCAGGCGGTGGCGGCACACGCTTTCAATCCCAGACAGAGGCAGGTGGATTTGAGTTTTTTTTAAAAAATATTTATTTATTTATTTATTATGTATACAATATTCTGTCTGTGTGTATACCTGCAGGCTAGAAGAGGGCACCAGACCCCATTACAGATGATTGTGAGCCACCATGTGGTTTGCTGGGAATTGAACTTAGGACCTTTGGAAGAGCAGGCAGTGCTCTTAACCTCTGAGCCATCTCTCCAGCCCCTGGATTTGAGTTTAAGACCAGCCTGGACTATAGAGTAAGTTCCAGGACAGCCAGGGCTACACAGAAACCTCGCTTCTCAAAAAACCGGGGCTGGGGGTGGGGATAGTGAAGGGGAAAAGAGGAAGAGAAGGGAGGGTTCTGGCAGGAGCTTGAAGGAAGGACCAAGATTCTGGGTCACTCCAAGGGCTTAGAATCTTTCTGGGTTAAAGAGCTGACCTAGCACCAAGAAGGGCTGGGTAGCTGGGCAGTGGTGGCACACGCCTTTAATACTAGCACTTGGGAGGCAGGCGGATCGCTGTGACTTCGAGGTCAACCTGGTTTACAAGTTCCAGTATAGGCTCCAAAACTACAGAAAAACCCTGTCTCGAAAAACCAAAAAAAAAAAAAAAAAAAAAAAAGCTGGGTGGTAGTGGCACACGCCTTTAATCCCAGCACTCGGGAGGCAGAGGCAGGCGGATCTTTGTGAGTTCGAGGCCAGCCTGGTCTACAAGAGCTAGTTCCAGGACAGGCTCTAAAAAAGCTGCAGAGAAACCCTGTCTCGAAAAACCAACCCCCCCCCCAAAAAAAAGTCTCACTATGGGGGCTGGAGAAATGGCTCAAGAGATTCTTAAGAGCATAAACTGCTTTTCTAGGAGACAGGGGTTGGATTTCCAGCACACACATGGAGGCTCATTATTGTCTGTAATTCTGGTCTGAGGGCATCTAGCATCCTCTTCAGGCTTCTGTGGGTACTTCATGCACATGGTGACATGGTGATACAAGTACAAGCATAGTAACACATTTAAAAAAAAGTCTACGTAGTCCGGGGTTAACTATGAACTGGACACCCTCCCGCTTCTGCCTCTTAGGTGTTGGAAATACAGCTATGTGCTACCACACCCACCTAGAAGTGTGTTTATGCTAGAGGTTACAACCTCAGGCCAGGAATGAACAGCCTGGACAGGAACATGGACTGCAGGGCTAAATCCAACTAAAACCTTAGTAATTGGCCATCTCCCTGAACCTCAGCTTTCTCATCTGAAAAACTGGGGCAAGAGAATAAGGACATCAGAGCTAGGCATGGTGTCACACGAGTGTAGCCCAGTGCTTGAGAGGGTGAAGTAGAAGAATCTTGAGTTGGAAGCTAACTTGGGGCTACACAGGGAGAGACTTTATCTTAGTGTTTGTTGGTAATCCCAGCACTCAGAGCTGAGGAAGACCAGAGGGTCAAGGTCATCCTAGAGTAGGCAGCAAGTTCAGGACTAGTCTGAGCGCTCTCTCTCTCTCTCTCTCTCTCACTCACACACACACACACACACACACACACACACACAGAGAGAGAGAGAGAGAGAGAGAGAGAGAGAGAGAGAGGAGGGAGGAAGGGGGAGGGGGTGGCAAATTAAAAAAAAAAAAAAAGTGGTTCATGGGTAAATGTGCTTTTAGTCAAGTGTGAAGATGTGAGTTTGAGCTCTGATACTCTCATGGTAGAGAGACCCCTGCAAGTTATTGTCTGATCGCCACATGCACATACACTAAATATACTACTACTAATATTACTAAAAAAAGATTTTTTTATCAGTAAGTAAACTGGGCAAAGCGGTGCATGTCTGTAATCCCAGGACTTGGGGGGCTGAAGCAGGAGGATGGAGAAACCTGCCCATGTGAGATTCAGCCTTTTCACCTCCAACCCCCTACTAAAAAAGGAGAAAGTAAAGGCTCTAAAGCTGCAGAGAAACCCTGTCTCGAAAAACCAAAAAAAAAAAAAAAAAAAAAAAAAAGAAAGTAAGAACACTAAACCTAGTCGTGTTAATTCAGAGAGAGCTAACGTATTCAGTGTCCAGCACCCTGATGTTCAGTAAGAATTATGAGTGAGCTCCGTAGGCAGCAGCGACCCTGGCTCTACCGGAGATGCCGGCCGCTCCTCTGGGCGTTGCCGCTGACACCGGCAAGGGGACTCTGAGGACAGAAACTCGCTGCATTCTAGGGCATTCGCAGTCCCTGAACTGCATCATCTGATGAGTTCTTTCCGGGTCCTGGCCTCAGTTTCCCCACTAGGAAAATGAGAGTAATTCCTTCCTTGAAAGATGGGCACGACAGAGAGAGGAGAGGGAGAGAATGAGCTAGGAAAAGGAGAGGAAGGGAGAGGGAGGGGTGAACGGGACAGAGGAGGGAGTGAGGTGAGGGATAGGGGAGAAAGGAACCACACCGACGTGCAGACTTGTGAAAGAAGTTGAACTCTTTCAAAGCTCTTGGCACCATGCCTGGCCCACAGGTCAACCGGCCTGTTTATAAGACGTCGCTGTCACAGAATCCCGCGCTGGAGATGACCGGGCACGTGCCACAGAAGCTGCCCGAGAACCCAGATCTGGGCGGCCCACGCCCACTGTACCGGGTCGGGGTCTCTTCCTCCCAATGGAGCCCCGAGGTGCAGCCTCGTCTCTTAGCGGCGTCCGGGCCCAGTAGTGAGCGAGGGTCCGGGCGTGCCCGTACCCCCCACCTCCTGCCTCAGTTTCTGGCTCTCCAGGCCCGTTACGCCGCGGAGGAGTCCAGCCCTCCACGCCCGAGGCAGGGCGGCGATGCGGCCCGCCTGTCCCCGTGAACTCGAGCCCAACTTCTGCAATCTCGCGAGGCCCCGGCCCGGCCCCTGGCCGACCCGCAAGAGGTACCTGAGCTGCGACTCATGCGCTTCTCCCAGCCCGGCGGCAGCTTCTCCTCGTCCGCCATCTTCCCTCCTGCCGCAGCGCCCGCTCCGCCTCCGCGGCTCTGACCCCGCGCCAACCTGCGCCGCTGCTGATTGGCTGGTCCAGTAGAGACGTCCATTGGACGGCCCCGCGGCGCCTCTAGCGCTCTAGCATTTTATTGGATTCACCGTCGATTTCCTGGTCCGCCCCTGCACGTACTCTCCGCCCCCCGCCCCGACATCACTGCTGATTGGCCCATCTGGAAACAACGTCCATTGGACACCCAGGCTCCCTTTAAGCGTCAAAAGGTCTCTGCAACCTTCCTGGTGGGCTTAGCCCACAGAGTAGAGTTTGATTGGCTTCTGCGACAGTCAGTCCGCCTTATTGAGCCTCTCTCGGAGGTCGGTCGGCCTCTGCGCGGAAGCGGCTCGCTGGTAAGGAGGTATTTGTGCATTTTGCTGTTTTTTACCGTTGCCATAGCAATGCAGTTGCCTTGGTGACGAGAAGCTAAATGCCCAACGCCTAAATTTGGCTTTTTCAGTTCTCCCTCTTCCCACCTGTTTCCTCCAAAGCGAAGTAGTCCTTTTTCGTTTTTGCAAAGCTAACCATTTCACTGGTCTTTTCACCTACTTTCCAAGTCTTTTTTTTTTGGAACCCACTTAACTTATTCCTTCTTCATCTGGCTCCTTCCTAAGTCCTGGCTGGGTGATAGCACTGCCACTAGGATGAGGAAAGGGTATAGGAGAGGGTGGGCAGCTTGGACGACCAGTTTAAGTCAACCGATAGTTTGTGAGGAAACTGACATGGTGGTGCATAACCAGCATTCAGGAGTTCGAGGCCAGCCTGGTCTACACACTGAGTTCCAAGACAGCCAAGGTTACACACAGAAACCCTGTCTGAAACAAAACAAAGCAAAGCCAGGCGGTGATGGTGCACACCTTTAATCCAAGCACTTGGGAGGCCGAGGCAGGCGGGTCTCTAAACTCGGGGCCAGCCTGGTCTACAAAGTGAGTTCCAGGGCAGCCAGAGTTAAACAGCAAAACCCTGTCTCGAAAAACCTGTAGTGGTATTTCATTTTATTTTAATAAAACTTGCCTGAAGTTCAGAGAGTAAAACAGCCACACTGGCCAGCCTTACAGCCCAGGCCACAACACACACCTTTAATCCCAGTAGCCACACTAGTTTGCCATAGAAACCCGGCAATGCACACCTTTAATGCCAGAACTAGAAAGGATTATAAAATGGGAGGAGAGAGAGCTGCGTGGAGGACTCGGCTGACAGATGCCAGCCAATGGTTCCCTGTTGGAACCCTGACTCCAGCCCAGGAGCAGTCTCGGAGCTCATTGTAAGCTAAGAGGAACGCGTTGGGTTCGGTCCAGGGTTTGGGACGCCGTTCTCAGCTGGAAATGGGGAATGGACTGTCAGACCAGACTTCTATCCTGTCCAGCCTGCCCTCCTTTCAGTCTTTTCATATTGCTATTCTGGGTTTGGACTGTGCTGGGAAGACGATAGTTTTGTACAGGCTGCAGTTCAATGAGTTTGTAAACACTGTACCTACCAAAGGATTTAACACTGAGAAAATTAAGGTAACCGTGGGCAATTCCAAGGCAGTCACTTTTCACTTCTGGGGCATAGGTGGTTAAGAGAAGTTAAGGCCACTGTGGAAGTCATATACCCGACACACAGATGACATCGTGTTCGTAGATGACATCGTGTTCGTGGTGGACTCTGTCGATGTGGAGCGAATGGAAGAAGCCAAAACGGAACTTCATAAAATAACTAGGCTATCAGAAAATCAGGGGGTCCCTGTGCTTATAGTTGCTAACAAGCAAGACCTGAGGAACACACTGTCTCTCTCAGAAATTGAGAAATTGTTAGCAATGGGGGAACTGAGCTCTCCGGCCCCTTGGCACCTGCAGCCACCTGTGCAATCATAGGAGATGGAATAAAGGAAGGACTTGAGAAACTACACGATATGATAATTAAAAGAAGAAAAATGTTGCAGCAACAGAAAAAAGAAGAGATGAGTGGCCGTGCCCTTCGTGTGGGTGTGGAATGGTTTCCTAGGGCTGGTTCTGACGAGTTGAAGAGTGTACAGCCTGGTTTGCCCTTCCGGATGCTATTAAAGCTTTGTTTGGTAGATGGTTGAACAGTCAGATACCCAACTTTGTTGCCTTGGGAAAGATGAGTAAATGCAATGCTTCTTAAAGTGGTCTCTTCTCCCTTACCCACAGATCTTTTGGTACTACCATTTTAGGAAGTCAAAAAAGGCTGGTAATTGGCCAGAAAACAATTGTGTTGAAATATTTGACCTGAAGTTAGTGAAATAATGCCACACCAACTCCAGTGTCGTCTGTGTGACATGGCATATGTCATTATGCTGGATGGGAGCTACATGTCCCATGGGACTAGGCTTCCTGGAGGTCAATGGCAGGCAGCATGGTATTGGCTGCCCTTGGGGCATAGACAGGTTTCTTGATTAGCTGACTATGTGGGATATGAGCTTTGCACAATTTCTTTCATAATAATGATAGTCTTTATATATACAAGACAAGGATCATTCTCTTCAGGAACAGCTTTGAGATAGGGAAGCACAGAATGGGAATGTATAAGACTACAGCAGAACCTTTGACATACACGGGGAGTATGATGAGCAAGGGAATAGATGGGTTAATGTTGATGGACAAAAGACTGTTATGTTATACTTTGAACTTTATGAATAGGCTTGTTAGATCCCAACCCCCATGGTGTCTCCTGCATAAGAAGGTACTAAAAAGTAATTTCAACAGGTGCAGAGAGCTGATTAGGCATATTTGGTCACTAGATGATATGAAGAAAGGGTTAGAAAGAGGAAAGGCCATGATAGCGATAATGAGACAGAAACTTTCTATTCTTAAGATGAAACCACTTGACTGAGGTTTACGTTCCCAAGGACAAGATTTCCTTTTCAAAGGATGTTTTATGTCTAACACCTGTCCCTGATAATGTGACTAAAAGAAGCTTTCATACTGTGCCAACTGATGACACATGACCTTCTGATTTGTTCTTTGTTTGAATATTATATAATGAAAACATGAATTTAGTAAAATTGCAGCAGATTCCAACCACTCTCTTGTGTGTTGTATCTGTCTGTCATTCGCCGAACGTGTGCCTTCTTGTTACCAAGACCCTGCTTCTCCCACGGTCTGAGTGGCTTTCCTGAGCCGGTCCGTGGCAAAATAAAACTTTGAAGAGTGAAAAAAAAAAACACAACAACAAAACAACAACAACAAAAAAACAAAACAAAAATCAAAACAGGAGGAGACAGCTCTCAGACAGTCTCATTCTGAGATTCTTGGGAGGCAGAATAGTCATTTCAGACTGAGGTAGAGGTACGAGCCAGTGGCTAGCTGTTTTACTTTTCAGACCTTCAGGTTAAATTCCAATTTCTGACTTCTGAGCTTTCAAAAACAACAACAACCAAAAAAAATTTTTTTTCAGTTTACCAGGCCTGCACATGGTGCACATTCATGTATACATGCAGGTGAAGCATAAAATTTTAAAAATGTTACTTTATGCCAGTGGTAGTAGGCAGAGGCATTAGGATCTCTGAGCTCGAGGCCAGCATGGTCTACAGAGGGAGTTCAGGACAGCCAGGGCTACACATAGAAACCCTGTCTCTAAAAACCAAAAGGTTACTTTAAAAAACTATTACATTTATAAGAGAGATAACTCTGTAGTTAGAGGACAATTTATGGCAATCTGTTCTCTCCTTCCACCATGGGGCCCTGAAGGTCAAACTAAAGTTGCCAGGCTTGGTACAAGTGCCTTCACTCACCTTACTGGCCCTGGATACTTAATGATTTTCAAAGACACCAATGGGGAAAGGTTCAATTCCAGTTCAATAATGCAGACCCTTGGGTGACCTCAAAAGGATGACGCTCAGTGACATGAACTCAGGAAAGGGCATTAAAGGTTGTGGTGTGTGGGTTCAAGCCTCACTCTACTGCTTGCTTACCCTCAACGATTCAGCCCTCCCACTGCAAAGTGTAGATAAGTGGTAATACCTCTTGCTGATGTGAAGATCAAATGACTTATTCCTATATAAAGCTTTCAGGATAGGATCAGGGGTGTTAGCCAGTTTTAAAAAAACAAACAAACAACAACAACAACAAAACCTTACTAGGTGAAAAAAACAAATCACAAGGCATGTAGCAATTATGGTATGAAAGCATGGATCAAGAAGTGGGTGAGAGCAGTCACTACAAGTCTGATGGCTATTTCACTGGCAAGTCCATCTACCCTGTTCTGAAGCAAAGGATTCTTTGCTGGTGTTGGTGCCCACTTCTTTGGCATCCCAAAAGACTGGAAACTGGCAGCTCTCTAGGACTTCCCCGGGACACCAGCACCAAACTGGAACTGCTGAGACATCCAGTGAACTGACAATCTCCAGATCTTTGATCTTTCCCTCGGAGACGGCTATTGTTGGACTACTCAAGTCTGTAGGCCACGCTAATAAATGGCTTACACACACACACACATACATCTATATATACATGTCTGTGTCTAATTTTCCCAGCTAGCCTCTATCTATCTATCTATCTATCTATCTATCTATCTATCTATCTATCTATCTATCTATCTACCTACCTACCTCATTTTCCCAGCTAGTACAAGCAGTAAACAACAAAGACAGCAAATCTCCAACAAGGTAAACGGCTAGAACTGACAGCCAAGATTGTTGTCCGACCTCCATAAGCAGCCATGGCACAGGTTCATACATAAACTTAAATGCATACCATGGTATATGGATGTCTGTCCCGTCACATGCACACACATGAACATAAGTAAAAACGTAACAAAAAAATTAAATCCAAATACTATATATGTAAATTTATACTTATATATGTGGGTGTTATGGCTATTCTTTGTTGTCAACTTGACTACATTTGGGATTAACTAAAACTCAAGCAGCTGGGTACACTTGTGAGGAATTTTCTTTCATGATTGAATCATTTGAGGTGTGAAAACCACCCTAAACCTTAATATTTTGAGTTGGGAAGAGCCACCTTTAATCTGGGCCATCCCTTCTGACTGGCAGCCCATATAAGCCATGAAGAAGGAAGCACTTGCTCTTTGCTTGCTCACCCACTCTCCCTGGCAAGTCCATTTCTTTGCTGGCATTAGAACTTCTTCGGGATTCTGGCATATAACTCAAGACTAGCTGAGAAATCCTGCCTCATAGATTCTTGGACTTTACCCTGAGACAGCCACTGTTGGAATAGTTAGACCATAGCCGTAAGCCCCTCTAATAAACCCTGTGTTTGTGTCTTCATCCTATCAGTTGTTTCTCTACAGAACCCTAGCACAGTGCGTTTTTAGATTTATTATGTATACAGTGTTCTGTCTGTATTTATTTTATTATGTATACAGTGTTGCACCAGATCTCATTACAGATGTCTGTGAGCCACCATGTGGTTGCTGGGAATTGAACTCAGGACCTCTGGAAGAGCAGTCAGTGCTCTTAACCTCTGAGCCATCTCTCCAGCCCCATACAGTGGGTTTTTAAAACAGATCTATGTAGCCCATTGTGCTACTTTTCTCACTCCTATAACAAAATATCTGATAAAAGCAATTTTAGGATTTTACCAACTAGCTACATACCCAGCTGCTTTCCACTTTTTCAGATGGGGTCTCTTGCTTAGATTGGTCCTAAGTTGGCCACTCAAGTAGCTTTATTTGTTTTTACAAGTATGTAGTATGTGTTTCTGTGAGTGCTTAGATGTGGAGGGTAGAGGACAACCTTGAGTGTCATTTTAGGAACACAATCTACCTCCTTTTAGACAGTCCTTGGCCTAAAGCACACCAATTAAGCTAGACTGGCTAGCTAGCAAGCCCGAGATCTTCCTGTCTCTACCTGCTAAATGCTGAGATTAAAAGTGTACACCTGCCGGGCGGTGGTGGCGCACACCTTTAATCCCAGCACTTGGGAGGCAGAGGCAGGCGGATCTCTGTGAGTTTGAGGCCAGCCTGGTCTACAAGAGCTAGTTCCAGGACAGGCACCAAAAACTACAGAGAAACCCTGTCTCGAAAATCAAAAAAGGATACACCTACATAAATTACATGAGTTCTGGAGAGCAGACTCAGTCCTCATGCTTATAAGGCATATATTTTACTTATTTCCCCACTTTAAAAAAAAAATCCAAACCAAAAAACATTCTTCACAAATTACTGAGTCTCTGGTATTTAGCTAAAACTACAGGAAACACCGATAGCCTTCCTTTCCTGTCCAAACTCTGGCCACATTGTGAAGAGGAGATGAAGACAATGACAATACATGTGTAGGCGGTCACAGCTCCTGGTAATTTTTTTTTTTCTTTTGGTTTTTCGAGACAGGGTTTCTCTGTAGCTTTGGAGCCTGTCCTGGAACTAGCTCTTGTAGACCAGGCTGGCCTCAAACTCAGAGATCCACCTGCCTCTGCCTCCCAAGTGCTGGGTTTAAAGGCGTGCGCCACCATCACGCACCTGGTAATTTTTTAAAGCAAAAAAAAAAAAAAATGAGATCATACTAAATTCGGCATGGTGGTACTGGACCTTTAATCTCAACACTTGGGAGGTGGAGGCAGGAGTTCAAGATCATGGGTGTTACACAGTGAGTTTCTAGGCTAATGTGGTCTACAGGAGACTCTCATGACGAATGATTTTTATTTAGCTTAGTTCTACTGTTTGTCCAGCTACTGTTTACAGATCAAATCTGTTGAGTTTCTTTGCTACTGGGGACGTCGTCTTAACCCTGGTTTTGGTGGAGATATTGAAACCATTGTAGAGGCTTAGGAGAGTAAAGAAACTAACTTGTCTGGAGTCATTTAGCTGTGGTGGACAAGTGTTCCACCCAGTCTTGTGAAGCCAGACTCTGTTCCAGCTGTGTATCTACCCTCCTTATGCAGGTTAATGGTTTATGAGGGTGACAATACTCATAGGATCTCTGTCCATCGGTGACCCAAAGCCAACAGCAGAGCTCTGGGTCCATTCTACTAGGCTACTCCATCATGACTTCAGCAGATTTTTGAGACAGGGTCTCATGTAGCCAAGGATGTCCTGGAACACCTGATCCTTTGCCTCCATCACCCAAGTGCTGAGATGTCACATGTGTAGCACCAGGTCCAGCCTCCAGTTCACTCTTAAGTTCCCCTGCAAGGAGCCACATACAGGACTGTAACCACCAGACACCAGCTCTCCATCACGATACAACTTTCACACAAGTATGACAGCAACAAAGCAGCACTGAAGTTTTTATTCATGTGAATTGTTAAAAATGGGCATCTATACCAGTGTCAAATGAGGGCGGGAGAGGAAGGCAGGGTAGGCAAGGAGAAGGAATTCCCGTCTATTGGTAATAAAGCTCCAGGTTCATCCCATCATGGATTTCATCTGAAGACAGGTATTAAGGAATTTTCATTGAGGGCTGACTCTACCCCTCTAAACACTCACAGCTGGATCCTGGGCTCAACACCCAACCCTGGAGTAAGGAAGCAATTTTGGAATGGGCACTTTGATCTAAGATCTCAAGCTATAAATAATGTAGAGTAGCCCTGAAGAGCACCGAGAAGGCGAAGCTGTTTGCCACCAAAGCCTGGTGTAGTCAGATTCTCAGGTGCCCCCACCCCCTATCACACAGACAACAATACATTTTCTTAAATGTTCATACTCAAGCTGGAGAGAGAGCTCAGCAGTTGAATAGCACCCATGAATGCTCTTCCAGAGGAATTGGGTACAGTTCCCAGCACTCACACGGTGGTTCCAGGGAACCTGAAGCTTTCTTGCCAGCAACAAGCACACACGTGGTGCACAGGCATGACTGCAGAACCTCACCCCCAATTTAAAAATCATACTGGTTGTCAACTACAGTCACATCTGAGTTACACTCCGCCTTCAACCTGTCCAACAACCATAAATATTTCGGACCTGAATGTTAAAATCCTTCTGAACCAAGTTAAACTATTCTACCACCTTCCTCAACAACAAAATAATTCTATAGTACCCATTTTCTCAGTAGTCACAACAGGCCACATTTTAAGTTAAATATCCCACTTTCTTAATTTCCCTACAGGTTTCAGTATAGAACCAGAACTGAAAAGGATACAATCTCCCAGAGACACATGGTCCTTAAAAATCGTGTACCTACGGGGGTGGGGGGAGGGAGAGGACAGATACAGTTTAGAGAGAAGCAGCTTTGGTGGGTGGGGTGGGGGTGGGCTTTTGTCTTGAAAGCAAGCTGATCCTTCATGGGGGGGGGGGGTTGCCTGAGGCGCTTTTCCCAACCGAAACCTTCTAGCCTAATGAGGACCAGCGCACTTACCACTTTTTAAGAACGATCTTATTCCAGCGGGTGCCAGTTTGGGCCGCTATCAGTTTCTTCAAGTCCCCGATGGTGTCATCGGTGCTGGGCACGAAGGAGTTAAGGTAAATGGATGGAAGAGGTAGAACGAGGAAGATGATATTAGGCCTCCCCATCTACGTCATTTAACTACAATTTCCCCACCATCGCCAACTGCCCCAGAGACCACTGCCAGTCACCCCTCGGTGGATACTTGCACTTGACGCGGACTTTCTTTCCTAGACGGTCGTTGCAAACCACCTCAATCATTGTGGCTGGACCTACGCCGCGCGGAGTGAGAGGAGGGAAGGCGGCAGAGTCAGGACTTTGCGGGTCGCCCAGACGCCCAAGGACCTTTCCCGAGTTAAGTTCTTTAGTCACGCTACCCTGAACACCGGACACAAATCCGCGGCAGCCCTGGTCCAGGGTCTCAATGGCGCGGACCCTAGACAGTCGCGTCTCTGCCCCTTAACTCCCGCAGGCCCAGCCCCGCACCCCTGGCTTCGCCTCCCGCATCCCTTAGCCTTCCGAGTCTCAGCCGCTTCCCGTGATCCCGGGCCTCTTGGTTTAGCTCGCTCACCTCTAAACCCCTCGAATTTATCGACGACACAACTCCTGGCTCGAACGCCGAGCTCTGGCCCGATTTAAGGCTAGAAACAGGAAGCGGAAGTGATATAACGGAAACACCCGCCCCCAGTTGCTTCCAGGTTCCGGGCTAGCAAAGATTGGCGATTCTGTGGCGCAGTTTTGACGAGCCGAGGCTGAGTAAAAAGACTGAGATTAAATGACGATCCTAGTGGATTTACAGCCGACGTGGAAAGCGATGTTGGAGATCCCTTCGTTGTGGAGGAGAGGAGACCCAGAGGATCCTCAGAGGCGGGGTGCTCTGCCATCCCCAAGCCAAACAAACCTACCGCAGAATCCCGGCTGCCGAGGGGCGGAACTGGAGTCATGCAGGTCCTGTGGCTTTCGGGCTCTCTACTTTCATTCAAAGCTCAGTCTCGGACCCTGGGCCTGCCTTTCCCCTCTGACCCGAATAACTTTCCGAGACCCTAGTGGTGCAGACCGCAGTTGATGAAAGCTAAGCCATGTTGCACACCACACCGTGCGTCCGTGTCTTGCCTGCGAAGATGCTGGAAACAGTTTACCAGAAAAGATCTTCTGCTTTTTTTAAAAAAATCTTCAAGGAGCACCTTGTTCCAGATTACAGAATCGCGATAGGTGATGGGAGAGGAATCCCGTCCTAAATTCAACCAGTCTTCACCTCTACTGAATGATTTAGCAGACAGGACTCTCAGTAAGGTAAGCACATAGACTCATTTTTTTTAAAATTAGCTTAATTTTTTTTTTTGAGATAGGGTATCGGTGTATAGACTAAGCTGACTTCGAAATTGTGATACTCGTGTCCAGCCTAGAAAGTTGCTGGTATTGTATAGGCCTGTGTGTTAGAAGCCAGGCTGGTTTATATAGCGAGTTCCAGGACAGAGCTTTGTAGAGAGACTGTTTCAAAAGAAAAAGGGGCTGGAGAGATGGCTCAGAGGTTAAGCGCACTTTTTAAAAAAGAAAAAGAAAAAAAATCAACTAGGGCCTTGTGCTTAGCTAATACCACTTATACAAAATGTATTCTTATGCGTAGGCAGAAAAAAGCATTACTTTCGCTTTTTATTGCGCCTGTGGCCACGCCTTCCTGGCTTGGCTGGCGTGCCGGCCCCTCAGCCTCGCCGCATTTACATTTTTTGGTCTGGAGTGAAGTCCTTAGTGTTTTAGTCTGTTCCATCCTCTCACCGATGCCTCGTTTCCGTTTCCAAAATACTTCCCAGGCTCTATCGACATCCATATTGGAGTGTGAGCCACAGACTCGCGAATACGTACTAGAAAAGTGGGGTTTCTTATTTTTGGTTCTCTCTCTCTCTCTCTCTCTCTCTCTCTCTCCCCCTCTCTCTCCCTCTCTCCCTTTACCTCCCTCCCTCCCTCCCTCACTTCCTCCGTCCCTCCCTCCCTTCCTTCCTTTCTTTTTTTTTTTTTTTGGTGTTGGAGATCGAACCTAGGGCCTACTAGCATGTAGCCAAGGGCTCTCCCACTGAGTTGCACACCTAGCTCCTTGCTCATCCATTGCTTCTGCCTCCAGCGATGTTTTTAGGGTTCCGTCCCAAGTCTTAGGCACTCCTCCAGTCCTGACTGTTCCCCAACCCCTCCCTGTACCGCCCACCCATTCCAAACTTGCCTTCATCCCCTGTATCGGACCTTGTTCCGCCTAAGCTAGGCTTTACAGGTCAAGTCACGATTTCTCGGCTTGCTGCTGTTAGCTTTCCCCAGCCTTCTTAGCATCCGATCTGCTCCCAGCCTGGTCTCTGCCTTGGTCACGTCCCTAAACCTCTTCCAAGTACTGCCTTCTGAGCACGCCACTAGTCCCTTGACTCTGCGCGCCCCTTAGTCTCTTTCTGCTGAAGCTACGCCTTCCTGTTGTGCCTGACTGCCTCCTGCCGCTCCTCTGCCCCTGGCTACACCGGTCCACTCGGTCGAGGCTTTTCACTCCCGAAACATACCCCCACCCCTGTCTCTCGCGCGGCTGTCTCTGTCTCCCTTCCTCACCCCTACCCTAAAGCCCGCCTTCGGGGTTTCCTCAGCCCCGCCCCCTGGGCCTGGCCACGCCCCAGAGTCACACCCCTCCGGCCAGAGCCTCGTCTTCTAGGCCAGCCGCTTTCAGAACCTCGTCTGCTGGCCTCGGCTCGCCACGTCTCCTGGCTCTGGCTACGCCCTGAGCCCCCCTCCTTGCCGGAGCCACGCCTACTGGGTGGCCCCCTGGACCCCTCTGGGTTTGCTGCTTGTTTTTAGCGACACTTCCTTGCCACGCCCCCGAGACGCCACGAGCCCAAGCCCGCCTTCTGGGTTTGCTGTCCGCCTTCCATCCTGGCTCTAGCCACGCCTCGTGCCCCCCCCTCCTCACCCAAGCCACACCTCGGTTTGCCTCCCCCTCAGCCTCACCGCTGCTCAAGTCTGGCCTATTCAGTCTCCAGTCCCTGCCTACCACCGGTCTTCCAGCCGGGCGGCCCAGTCCAGCCTTTTCCCTAGGAAAGGAAAGTAGTGCTCCTCTGCAGGCATCCGAAAGTCGCACCGGTTTGGCCAGTCGGGCCACCTCAGCGCCCTCAGGGGAGCGCGGGCCTCGCCGCCACCGGAAACGGAAGCGCAGGACAGCAGGACCATGGCGACGCTGTTTGACCTCCCAGACTTGGTGCTCTTGGAGATCTTCTCATACCTCCCGGTCCGGGACCGGATCCGCATCTCCAGGTGCGGCCCCGCTCCTCGGGGGAAAGAGCCGGGCAGGGGCTCAGCAGGAGATGCGAATCTGGTCCCAGCAGGCCGGGGTCGTTCTAATGGCCGGTCCACTCCTCCAGGGTCTGTCACCGCTGGAAGAAGCTAGTGGATGACCGGTGGTTGTGGCGACATGTCGACCTGACGCTCTACACGGTATGCGATAGGCGGGACCCGCGGACAGTTCACGGAGAGCCAGCCTCCTGCCCAGAAGTGGGGTTCGCCTTGTTTTGCTTTCTAGTGTTTTAATTGCTCGTTTTATTTGTTTATTAATTTTTCTTTCTAGATTTTTTGTTTGTTTCTTTGGGGGAGGGGAGGTTGTTTTGAGACAAGGTCTCTAGTCCTGATTGGCCTCACGCTTCCTTAAGAAGCTGAGGATAACCTGGAATTTCTGATCCACCTTGACCTTCTAATACAAGGATTACCAGCGTGGGTCCCCATGACCCGTTTCTGTGATGCTGGCAATGGAATTTTGGCTCCCTGGGTGCTAGGAAAGCACTTTACTGATTTGGCCGAGGGCTTCCAGCTCACTACCCCTGACCTCAACTTCCTTGGTGCTAAGATTACACAGGTGTAGGCCACCTTGTCTGGCCCAGAAGTATTTGGTTTTTATTTGTTGCCCCCCCCCCCAGGGTTTCTCTGTAGCCCAGCTGTCTTAGAACTCACTTTATCCTCCTGTCTTTGGCTCTAAAGATGGAGCTTGCACCCACATGCCCAGCTGGTTTGGTTTTCCCTCCCTCCCTCCCTCCCTCCCTCCCTCCCTCCCTCCCTCCCTCCCTCCCCCTTTTCTCTCTCTCTCTCTCTCTCTCTCTCTCTCTCTCTCTTTCTCGCTCTCACTCTCGCTCTGCTCTCTCTCTCTCGACAGGGTTCCTCTGTGTAACAGCCTTGGCTGTCCAGGAACTCGCTCTGTAGTTCAGGCTGGCCTCGAACTCACGAGATCCACCTCCCTCTGCGTCCCAAATAACTGAGATTAAAGGTGTGCACCACCACTGCCGAGCTTAGTTGGTTTGGTTTTGAATTGAGTTCATGCTGTGATTTCCTGCATGTCTATCCTGGCACTAGTCTTTACCTTCTCAGCAACCCCCAGACCTCAGTTTCTCATCCAAGAAATGGGGATTAAAAAGAGTGCTTATTTGACCTTGGTGAAGCCCTGGACTCTATCCCTAACACCAAGAGATAAGAAAAAGTATCTAGTATCTGCCTGCCTGATGTATTGTAGGACTTAGCCAGTTGCATAGGGAGATGGTTTAGACCATATCTGGTCTCCAGCATATGATAAATGAAAACTTATAACTATTATCTATTTTCTGGTTTTGTTCTCTTTTGGTTTTTGAGACGGATCTCATGTAGCCCAAAATGTTTGTCTCAAAGTGGATAAAGTGGATAAGAGTTTATTCTGGAGCCAGATGTGAGTGGCTGTGTCTTGAGAATACAGTTAGTCTTCCTCAAATACATGTTCAAACCTAATGGTTACATCAAATTTTATTTATTTATTTTTGAGGCAGGGTTTCTCTGTGAGTCCTGGAACTCACTCTCTAGACCAAGCAGACTGGCTTTGAACTCTGAGAGGACTTGGGGTGGGGGGGGGGGAGGCTAGAGGCTAGGTTCTCCTAGTAGCCCTGACAGAGACCAGGCCTTAATTTTGGTTCACTAAATTGGGACAGAGCTAAGCAGACAGTCCTCAGGAAAACCACAAATGAGGAGCAACCAATCAGCAGGTGCCCCACAGCCTTCAGCTAACTCAGCAAGTACCCCATGACCCCTTCTGCTGGCTCAGCAGGTGCCCCCCCCCCAGTCTCCTGATATCTAGAGATAGCTTCTGTATCCTGCTGCTGGAAGGTCCCTAACCACTAGGACCTCCCACCAGTCAGCCCCCAGACTAATCATTCTTCCACCAATCAGATAAATCCTCCCTCCCTGGAATTCACTTAACTCCACTTTAAGGAAGCTTTTGACCTTCTTGGGGGGTTGCCATGTACCACCCCAACATTGGAATTAATAAAGCGCTCTTGCTGTTGCGTATGTGGCTGTTGGTCTTTCCTTTGGGGTTTCTCTTGGACCCTAACAAACTCAAGAGATTCCCGATTGCTGGTATTAAAGTGTTACTACCACCACCCAGTAAAATTTTATAGTAACAGAATAGAGAAAGTCATATATCAAGACACCTTTCAGAAGGAGGAGCCATCTCCCCAGCAACTACACAAAATAATTAAAAAAAGGAAAAGATTTAATTTCTCTCTGAAAAAGTGGTCAATAAAATCTATACTGTAAAGCTGAGTCTGGTACAGGCCTGTAATCCCAGTTACTACACACAGGCTGAGGGAGGAAGATCATAAATTCAAGGCCAGCCTTGACGACTTAGCTAGACCCTGTCTTGAAATACAAATTCAGAAAAGACTTGGAACCGTGACTTTGTTCTAGCATGTTTTCCTGGCCTGTATGCGGCCCTGAGTTCATTCCCCAGTGCCAACAGAAACAAGGGTATGCTTTGAACTGGTGAGGCTGAGTTCACAGCATGTCCTGGATTCCATTCCAACACCAGCAACGAATCTCTTGTTCTATGTAGCTTTTCTTCTTTTTGGAAAAAGTGTACATTTTTGTGTATGCGCAGGTGCAAATGCATGTGTTCAAGAGCATGTAGGGCCAGAGGTTACTGAAGGGCATCTTCCTTAGCTTCTTTCTCTCTCATACACACATTTGTGCACACACATGTTTGTTTGTTTGCTTGCTTGCTTGCTTGCTTTGTTTTGTTTGACACAGGGTTTCACTATGTAGCCTGAACTTGGTATGTAGACCAGACTAGCCTGGAATTTAGAGAGATCCCCCTGCCTCCATGCCCACCTGTGCTGGGATCAAAGGTGTGTGCCACAACTCTGGACTCTTTGCTTGTGTTTGAGACAGAATCTTCCATGAAGTTGGAGCCTACTGATTGACTAGACAGCCTGGCCAGAACTGTGGATCCTCCCGCCTCAGTCTCCCCTGTGTGCTGGCTGGGTTTAAGGACATGTTACCCAGCAAAAGAAACTACCTTGCTTGAGGGAAGGAAACTGGTGGAAGAGCCAAAACCCAGGGGGACACCAGAACCCAGATCCCATGCATGTCTGTTACCAGTTAGGTAGATCCTCTGAGAGCCCCTGTACCTCTCACCCAGTCACCCCAATCTCTGGCTCTTACAGATGCGTCCGAAAGTCATGTGGCATCTTCTGCGCCGATACATGGCTTCCAGGCTCCACTCGCTGCGCATGGGTGGCTACCTGTTCTCTGGCTCTCAGGCCCCACAGCTGTCCCCTGCCTTGATGCGGGCCCTGGGCCAGAAGTGTCCCAACCTGAAGCGCCTGTGCCTGCACGTGGCTGACCTGAGCATGGTGCCTATCACCAGCCTGCCCAGCACGCTGAGGACCCTGGAGCTGCACAGCTGCGAGATTTCGATGATCTGGCTGCAGAAGGAGCAGGATCCCACAGTGCTGCCGCTGCTGGAATGCATCGTGCTGGACCGAGTGCCAGCCTTCAGGGATGAGCACCTGCAGGGTCTCACCCGCTTCCGAGCCTTGCGCTCGCTGGTGCTGGGCGGCACCTACCGGGTCACCGAGACCGGGCTGGATGCCAGCCTCCAGGAGCTCAGCTACCTGCAGAGACTGGAGGTGCTGGGCTGTACCCTGTCAGCCGACAGCACCCTGCTGGCCATCAGTCGCCACCTCCGAGATGTGCGTAAAATTCGGCTGACCGTTGGGGGCCTCTCAGCCCAAGGCCTGGTCTTCCTGGAGGGAATGCCTGCCCTGGAGAGTTTGTGCTTCCAGGGACCCCTCATCACCCCAGAAATGCCTACACCTGCTCAGATTGTGTCCTCTTGCCTCACCATGCCTAAACTCAGAGTGCTTGAGGTGCAAGGGCTGGGCTGGGAGGGCCAGGAGGCAGAGAAGATCCTATGCAAGGGCCTGCCCCACTGCATGGTTATTGTTAGGGCCTGTCCCAAAGAATCCATGGATTGGTGGATGTGAAGGTACCACCCATCCATCCCTGGGATCTATCCTAGCTTTTAAACTTGACCTTCTCAGCAGCAAACTGAAGCATGTACATTAGTCAGGCTTGAGGAAACTGCAGGTCACAAGGAAAAGAAGCCAGGACCTTGGGGCCTGCAGAGCTGGGGTTTTCTGTCATCTGGATGACCTCAGCCTTGTCACCCAGCTTCTGGGAGGCCCAGTTCACACATTTAGGAACAGGCATCATCGCTACCTCATGATTCATTTGCATATCTTTGCCCTCCACCCTTTCCCTCAGTACCTGGGGATCATATCCATGGCCTTAGGTATGTTAGGCCAGGACTGCTGTGCTCCTGAGCCACACTGGAGCCCTGGAAAGCCTTAGTCTCTAAAGGACCCCAGAAGACCACTATAGAGAGGCCATTTTTAGGGTGCAGGTGGGCAGAGTTTAGGGCTCTGAGGTCTGCCTGATTGTCTGCCAGATGCTTGGGAAATGAGGTCGAGGGCAAGGAGACAAGCTGTTGAATTGTCCTAGTGTTCAGAAGGATTCTCAATGGTATTTTCTGTATTTTGTATCCTTCCTTTTCCAAGTTTTCTACAGTATATAGTATTTTACTATTAAAGAAAAATAATGTTTTTTTCAAAGTGCATTCCATTTATTTAACAAGGGTTGCTCCTCCCCAGTACTTACTCACGTGCACTTTTATTTATCCTTTATTATAGTTACTTATTTTGTGTTCATGTGTTTGTGCTGTAGCAAACGTGGAGGCCAGAGAACACTGTAGGGATCAGTTCTCTCCTATCCTGTGGGTAATAAGGATCAAAACTAAGTGCTCAGACTTGGTGACCAGTGACTTTACCATTAAGCAGTCTTGCCAGGCTATTATTTTTAGGCTGGAGCTCATTAATGACCCTGAACTCCATATGAAACTGAGGATGACTTTCAACTCCTAATTCTCTTGCCTCCTGCCGAGGGCTAGGATTTTAGGTGTATACTGCCACTCCTTGTTTATGGGATGCTGAGGATGAAAGCCAGGGTTTCGAGTGTGCCAGGCAAGTGCTCTACCCACTGAGGCACATTACCAGCCCTTTGCAGGCACCAAAAAGCCAGTACATGCAGTAGAAACAAGTCCCAGTGCCTTTATCAATGGCTTCTCAGTCAGCCCCCATTGTCAGCCACATTCAGAGAGTCCGGTTTGATCGCATGCTCATTCAGTCCCAGTCCAGCTGGATTTGGTGAGCTCCCATTAGAGCAGGCACACTGTCTCAGTAGGTGGACCAACCCCTTGTGGTCCAGACTTCCTTGCTCATATTCTCTCTCCTTCTGCTCTTCAACGGTTTATTTATTTATTTATTTTTTGAGACAGGGTTTCTCTAGCTTTGGAGTCTGTCCTGGAGCTAGCTCTTGTAGATTGTAGACCAGGCTGACCTTGAACTCTGCCTCGGCCTCCCAAGTGCTGGGATTAAAGGCATGCACCACCACCTGGCAAGAAACAAGAACATTTCTGTAGCATAGTCAATAAGGAAAAAGATGGAGCCTGTCAGGTCAGAGAGATGGAGGCAGGGTCTGTTGGTGGGGCTCAGTGTGTACTGGTGCCTCTTCCTGTTTTTTTGAGTTGTAACAGCTTGATCATGCAGGTGCCAAATGCTTGGTGATACCGAGCATATAACTTTGATCTGAGCTTGGGGGCAACGTACATCTGTGGTCTCACCACCTGCCATGGGTTAGGTTATCTGTTGGAGCTCTAAACCCAGAAATAGCCGCATTAGATGTGAGTTTGGGGAGGGATTAGGTCAAAAGGGCAAGTCCCTCGTGAATGAGATTAGAGTCCCTGTCAAAGATACTTCTGAGAGGAGCTGGAGAGCTATCGAGGTTTGCAAGAGCACTTGCACACGCATAAGGTACTGAGTTCAAATCCCCAGCACCCACAGAGAAAGCCACACAGAAAGCCAGCCTAGCTTCTGTTTTAGTGAGAGAGACTTGGTCAGTCATAAGGGAACAAGGTAGAAAGTGACAGCATATCTTAGCATGTGCACATGGATGCAACCCTTCCCCCTCACATAGTTAAAAATTGCTCCCTACACCCTCTGCCATTCCACAATGTGACCTACCATCTGAGGACACAGAAGAAAGGCATGTGACTGTGAGGTCCTCAGCTGTTATCACATCTACGGCTTCATCTTGAACTTCGAAGCTTCTACAGTTGTAATATAGTGGTATATTATTTGTGTTTTAATAAATAAATCTTACTTATCTGAAGGCTAATGCAAAACAGCCAGACTAGTCAGCCATACAGGCCAGGCAGTGGTGGCACACACCTTTAATCCCACAGCCACACTAGTTAACCATAGAGGCTGGGTGGTAGTGGTGCACACCTCTAATCCCAGCACTAGAGAGGAATATAAGGCGGGATGGGACAGGAACTCTTTCAGTTTTGAAGTTATCAAAGAGGTAAGAGCTTTCTAATGGCTTGGCTGCTTTTGCTTTTCTGATCTTCAGATTGAACCCTGATATCTGCCTCTGGGTTTTTATTATCTGTGCTACATTTTTTCATGATTCGTGCCAGTACATTTCTGAGCTTGGTTGGAGAGCAGTGGGGTGGGGTGGGGTGGGGTGTGAGCACAGCCAAGTGTGTGGCAGTCAGAGGCCAGCTTTCAGAAGTCACTTCTGTTCTTCCACTGTGGGTTCTTAGGGTCAAAGCCAGGTGGCCAAGCTTGTGCAGGAAGCATCTTTTCCCACTGAGCTCTCTGGGTTTAATTTTTTGAGACAGTCTCCCTATGCAGCCCTGGCTGGCATGGAACTCACTAAGTAGACAAAGGTAGAAGGTGACCTTGAACTTGTGATTTTCCTGCCTCTGCTTCCCCTGTGCTGGGATTAAGGGTGTGTGCCACCATGCCTGGCCAATATTTCTTTTCAGTTGCCAGTGTGTATGTGCACACACTTTGAAGTTGTCCTGGGGTCTTTTTTTTTTTTTTTTTTTTTTTTTTGTCTCTGTAAGATTTTAATGCTCAGTTTTCACAAACACATGTTTCTATCCAATTTTATGACTTACAGTAAAATGTACTAGTCTTTAAAAATGGGCATTATTCAACTATCCTTCTTACTCTCTTCCAATCTTTCAAAATTCATCACCGGGCGTTTTAATCTCAGTAATACTCTACTTACTGTATTTACATTTGAATTCCATGTCATAAGAATAAACGAAATCCATGATATTTTGGTTAACTCAGTGTATTTATAAAATGAAAAGTCCTATCAAAATACTTTTCACTGGAAAAAATAAATAGAACAGACAATGGATCTACTCAAAGTTCACATTCACTTTGGTAGACTTCAGTGTAGGACAGTTCATGACAAGCACATTTGCCCTTATTCCCCCAGAGCCGAGCAGCTTCCAAGCTAATGGTTAAATCATTTTTAACAGATTTTATAGTGTTGATATCTGGCTCATTCCACATCATCTTCAGCCAAGCTCTGAGCACTTAGAATTCTCTGACTAATGGTTGGAAGCTTGGTCAGAAGCATCTGGAACACTGGTGGTGGGAGAGTCTGCTGTAACACTTGCAGCAGCTGCTGAGGCTGCCCACACACAGCAATCGCATTTGTCAGGTGGTCTACACCGTTCTCGTAGTCACCTTGTGCTAATAACTCTTCACCAAGCTGTATCTCCTCAAGGAAGAACTTCTGAACAGCTTCAGCATCCTTTAAGTCAGGTAACTTTGAAAGCCCAGCTCTCTCCTTAGCAAGCTTTTGTTTCTTTCTTCGTTCTCGCAGCCTGTTCTTGAAGTTGGGGTCGCTCCCCCTTTTGCGGTCGAAGTAGATGCAGTAGCCGATGAAGAGGGCGCCGCACACGCCCGCGGCGATGGCACTGTTGCGGCCCACCATCTTCGCTCGTCCGCTCGCTCGCTCGCTCGGCGGGGGCGCGCGCGGGCCGGGGCCGGGGCCGGGGCTGCCGAGGGCCGCCAGGCAGCGCTTCGCTCCGAGCGCTCGGAGCACGCCGGCCGCGCGCCGCCCCGCGTCCGGACCTGTCCTGGG
Organism: Arvicola amphibius; assembly: GCF_903992535.2. NCBI lineage: Eukaryota > Metazoa > Chordata > Mammalia > Rodentia > Cricetidae > Arvicola > Arvicola amphibius. Next base: position 89,077,666 of record NC_052049.1, on the reverse strand, counting down.
GTCTTGAAAACGGCTTTGGATTTCCTGGAACTGGAGTTAAGATGCTTATAAAATGACTCAAGTGGTCGCTGGGAACTGAAGTCAGGTCTTCTGGGAGAGCAGTATGTAGTCTTCCCTGCAGAGCCATCAGAGATCTCCTGGTCAAGAAACAAAACATGGTCAGATGGTGGTAGCGCATACCTTTAATACTAGCACTCAGGAGGCAGAGTCAGGTAGATCTCTGAGCTGAGTTCAAGGCCAGCCTGGTCTATAGAGCAAGTTCTAGGACAGGATCCAAAGCTACAGAAAGAAACCCTGTCTCGAAATATATATATATGTGTGTGTGTGTGTGTGTGTGTGTGTGTGTGTGTGTATGTATGTATATGTATACGTATATGTATATGTATATATGTATACACACACATATATGTCGATGATGTTTCTGGAGCTCTGGGTCCTTCAGTGGCTTCCTAGTACGCCAAGACCCTGAGTAGAGCTCAACATTTTTTTCTTTTTAAAAACTATCTTTGACTGGGTGGTGGTGGCGCACGCCTTTAATCCCAGCTCTCGGGAGGCAGAGGCAGGCAGATCTCTGTGAGTTTGAGGCCAGCCTGGTCTATAAGAGCTAGTTCCAGGACGGGCACCAAAGTTATAGAGAAAGCTTGTCTCAAAAAAACCCAAAATCTTTAGCTGGGTGGTGGCAGTGTACACCTTTAATTCCAGCAATCATACACACACACACACACACACACACACACACACACACAGGGCATATCTGTGAGGGTTTTTTTCTTAATTTGAAGCAGGAAGATACATTTTTAATCCAGGTTTTTGAGGTAAGAGGATCCACCTTAAATCCAGATCTTTTGGCCTGGGAGAAGACACGCCTGCTGAAGAGTAACTAAGGACGTGGTAGAAGGAAGCTCTGCTCTTTGCCTGCTTGCTCTGGGTAGGATTAGAGCTTACTTTCTGGGATTCCAGCATCTACTGAAGGACAGCTGACACACCAGCCTTACCGGACTGAGCAATTACTAGATTCTTGGATTTTCCATTCACAGCTAGCCATTTTTGGCTTAGCTGGACTGTAGCCTCTAAATCGTCCTAATACATCCCCTTTATATCTTATGTATAAAGATTCGTTCTATAAGTCCTGTTACTCTGAGTAACACAGTTTTTAGTACCAGAATTGGGTCTCGAGCAACAGAAGTACAGGATGAGTCTTAAGCATCTAAAAGAGGCTTTTTAACTTGTCAGCACCTATGGTCACAGTCACCGAGGCCTCCCCGGGAGCTGGAGGGCACTGAAAGCTCATGGTGTGAGCTCTGTTACAGACTTAAGGAGAGAAGTGCATTTGATTATCTTGATTTGCCATTTGTGTGCAACAATGGATTTGGTGGCCCTTTCTCTGAAACTTTTGACAGTTTGAGGAAAAACAAGGAAAACGATGCTGGTCAATGGGTCTTAGCATCTCTGAACAAATTAACAAAGGGCAGGGATGAGCTCCATGATAAAATTAACCAAGTTCCAGCAAATCCGAATATGGTGAAGTGCCTCATATTTGCATACATAGTGCAAAGGGTTCTGAGTGTGCCCTAGAGAAGAATCTTCTTTCTAGCAGCTGCAGAGTTCAAGTTGTGGAAAATCAGACTGAAGACCTCATAAGGTTGGCTGAATTATAGCAAAAATTAAAGTCCCAGCCTAGGAGGGTACCAGCAGTTAAAGTAAGGGCATTAACTGGGAAAGGATGGGATTCTGTAACTTGATGAAGGTGAGAACTTTGAACCCTCAGATTCTCAAGGATTTTTCTTAGCCGAAGTAGTCATTATACCCTCAGCTCCACCCCTTGAAATATTGCTTTTTCACCTTTGACTGAGGAAATAATTTCTTCACTGTCTGCTAAACCAGCAGTGACTTTCTCTGAAGGGAATGCCAGGCAAGACGATACTGATGTCCCTCAAGGTCCACGTATAGTTGCCTCCAGATTATAAACAGACTTAGGCCAGGCAGGCTCCTAGAGAGGAGGTAGAGAGTGTACTCCGAGAGCACACTACTACACTACTAAAGAGCTTGTGCATTTGCTAATTCATTCAAGCAGAAATCTGAGAAACAAATATGTGTAGGAATGGATTTTAAGGGTGTTAGGTAATGGTGGAAGAAACATAAAACTGGACCAGGCCGAGTATATTGATATGAACTCTCTAAGTGGAGATTCTAAGTATATGTATGTATATATAGTGGGTTTTTTTTGATTTTTGTTTTTCTCACTATGTAGTAGTCCTGGTCTTCCTGAAATTGTCTGTGTAGATTAGGCTGACCTTGAACTCTGCCTGCCTCTGCTGCTGGGATTAAAGGCACGTACTACCACCACCCAGTTAGATTGTAGGTTGAATATGAAAGCTCAAACAGTTTAAAAAAGCACCAAAAGTTTGTTTGAATGGATGGCTGAAGTATTTGTCAAAAGCTGGCCTATTAGGGGGGTGGGGAAGAGGCGGAAATTTTTAATAATAATAAAAAAATTTTTAAAAAAAAGCTGGCCTGTTGCAAAAGGGTTGGAGATGCCTGCTATCCCTTGGCTTAGCGTTGATGAAGGGATTTTAGGCTCAGGACAATTGCAACACTCAAGTGGATTCGCTGTGTAAAACCTAATCCTCCACAATGGGAAGGCCCAGAACACATGGCCTTCACTAATCCCACAGGACATAAAATGGTGAGAGGGCACCATTGAAGAGTTTTGTTGTTACCTTTCTTCTTGTCCCAGATCTTAGGGTTGGGTATGCTGCTGCTCAGTTGGATGAAATAAATGTGATGGGTTTAATTGGGTCCCAAGTTATCAGGGGTCAGGTGGCAGCACTGAATTGCCAAAGGCAAGGTGATTGTAGTTTTCATAATAATCAGCACAGACAAGGTAATGTCTCTCACTGGCCAACGCAGAAGACAGATGGATCATGGAGACTGACTGTTGACTGTTGACGATTCAATCAGGTAGTGACTCTGGTTGAGCTGCTGTACCAGATTAATACATCTTGAGCAGATTAATCTATCTCATAGTCCGTGATGTGCAGCTATTTGTTTAGCAAGTCTTTTTCGCAGTACCTGTTCATAAGGATCCCCAGAAGCACTTTGCTTTCCGTTGGCAAGGGCAGCAGTATACGTCTTAGGGTTTTCTGTTGCTGTGAAGAGACACTGTGACCACAGTGACTCTTATAAAGAAAACATTTAATTAGGGTGGCTCACTTACAGTTTTAGAAGTTTAGCCCATTATCATCATGACAGGAAGCATGGCGGGGTGCAGGCAGATGTGGTGCTGGAGCTGAGAGTATTACATCTTGCAAGGCAACAGGACTGTCACACTGAGGGAAACTTGAAAAAAGGAGACCTCAAAGCCTGTCCCCCATAGTGACACATTTCCTCCAACAAGGCCACATTTCCTAATAGTGCCACTCCCTTTGGGGGCCATTTCCTTTCAAACCACCACAGTATAAATTTACAGTTTTACCTTAAGGATATGTTAACTCTCCAGCCTGTGCCATAACTTAGAAGAGATGCCATTCATCTGTCTCTTTCACAAAATATTACATTGACACACTGTATTGATGACATTATGCTTATTAGACCAAGTGAGCAAGTAGCAACCACTTTGAACTCATTGCTTCAATATGCACATGGGAGAATGGGAGATAAATCCAACCAAAATTCAAGGGCTTTCTACCCCAGTGAAATTCCTAGGAGTCCAGTGGTGTGGGGGCATGCAGAGATGGTCCTTTTAAGGTGAAGGATAAGTTATTGCGCTTGGGTCCTCCTACCACCAAGAAAGAAACACATTTAGTGGGCCTATTTGGATTCTGGAAACAGCACATTCCTCATTTGGGTATGTTACTCTGGCCCCTGTACCAAGTGACTCGAAAGCTGCTAGCTTTGTGTGGGGCCTGCATCAAGAGAAGGCTCTTCAGCAGGTCCAGGCTGCTGTGCAGGCTGCTCTCCCACTTGGACCGTATGATCCAGCAGACCCAATGGTATGCAAGGTGTTAGTGGCACATAGGGATGCTGTTTGGAGCCTTTGGCAGGTCCCTTGGGCGACCTTTGGGATTATGGAACAAGGCTCTACCATCATATGCAAACAACTGTTTTCCCTTTGAGAGACAGCTGTTATTGAGCCTTAGTGAAAACTGAATACTTGGCAATGGGCCACCAAGATACCATGGAACCTGAGCAGCCTGTTAAGAGATGGATGTTAACTGACCCATCAAGTTGTGAAGTAGGACGTGTACAGCAGTAGCAATCTGTTATCAAATGGAAGTGGTGTATACGTGATTGTACCTGAGCTGGTCCTGAAGGCACAAGCAAGTCACATGAAGAAGCTGCCCAAATGTCTATCGTTTCTACCCCCATTACAATGCTGTCTGCTACCAAGTATGTGTTCCCTATGATTGGTTGGCTGAGGGAGAGAAGACCAGGGCCTTCATTACTGATGGTTCAGTGTGTCATTCAGGCACCACCCAGAAGTGCACAGCTGCAGAATTATATCCTCATTCTGGGATAACCCTGGAAGACACCAGGGAAGGGAAACCTTCCCAGTTGGCAGAACTCTGGGCAGTACACATGGTCATACATTTTGTTTAGAAGGAAGAATGATCAGATGTGCAATTGTTTACTGATCGATGGGCTGCAGCCAATGGATTTCTGGATGGTCAGGAATTTGGAAAAAGCAGGATTGGAGAACTGGTAAGAAAGACATCTGGGGAAGAAGTATGCGAGTAAATCTCTCCAAAAATTGTTGAAGGATATGAAGATACTTGTGTCCCATGTAAATGCTCACCAAAACATGACCAGCTGAGGAAGCATTCAATTATCAAGTAGGTAGTGTTGGACCCTAGAGTCCAATCACTAAGGAGGAGTTGACCCCCTGAGACCGTCTCTCTCACCATAAGGATTTTATTAATTCTGTCACAACAGGATCTTCCAGCATTAAGGAGGCTAGAAAGACCCCAAATAGCTGGTATAGGCTACTTTTAAAGGAAAAGTCATAGAAGCAAAGGGGGGTGTCTGGGGGTTGTTCTTTGACTATTATGATTGGCTTATTCAAAAGGGCTATTACCAGTAATTGGCTGGAGAGTGGTTGCCAGTTCAGAGGAGGTAAGAGGTCATTTTGACCCCATTTCCCAGGGACTAAGTCAAAACATCAGTAACTGAGTCAACACCTAGGGTTATCTTGCCCCTATTCAATAACTGAGTTCTATTTGGAGAACATTCACAAGGACTCAGGGAGATGATGGAATGTTCTCAGCGTTTCAGTACATGTGTGTGGGCAATTGTTAGGTCCTTGGTTCCCAGGGGGGAAGGAGGGAGCATTGCTGCTGAGACTGAGAGGGCTCGGAATTGTCTTAAAGTTTAAAGTAGGATGACCCATTCTGTGGACAGTCATCCTCTTTCCTCAGTCATTCCTGTCACTGCCCAGTGGATCCATGATGGCAGAGATGGGGTTATGCGTGGGCTCAACAACATGGACTTCACTCACCAAGACTGACCTGGCTACAGCTGCTGCTGAGTGCCAGATCTGCCAACAGCAGAGACTAGCACTGAGCCCCAGATATGGCTGTCATCTTGTGGCAGATTGACTACATTAGACCACTTTCTCCATGGAGAGGACACACTTTATCCTTACTGGAGTAGACTGTTATTCTCGTTATGGGTCTGCCTTTCCTGCATGTAATGCTTCTCCCAAAACCACCATCTGTGAACTTGCAGAATGCCGTATCTACAGAAATGCAACAGTGGGCCCATAATCATGGAATCCACTGATCTTACTATGTCCCCCACCATCCTGAGACAGCTGGCCTCATAGAAGTAGCCTTCTCCCCTCTTTGGTATTATTTTTCCTGTTTTTTTGTTTGTTTGTTTGCTTGTTTTTTGAGACGGGTTTTTCTGTAGCTTTGGAATCTGTCCTGGAACTAGCTCTTGTAGACCAGGCTGGCCTCGAACTCAACAGAGATCTGCCTGCCTCTGCCTCCCAATTGCTGGAATTAAAGGCGTGTGCCACCATACGCAGCTCTAAGCTTTTCTTTAGTTCCCCCCCCCCGCACAGATGTCTTCAAAAGGCTATTCTAACCTAGGTGGTGGTGATGTAGTTACAACACCAACTAAGGGACTGCAGCCTGGAGGGCTTGGGCAGGGTTCTCCAGAAGGTGATAAATGTTTTGAATCAGCATCCAATATCTATGATGTCGCTCATAGCCAGGATCCATGGCTCCAGGAATAAAGGAATGGGAAAGGGAATAGTTCTACTCACTATATCACCCCTAGTGACTCACTAGAAAAATTTTGCCTCCTGTTCCCACAACTTTAAGTTCTGCTAAGACCACGTGGTCAGTTGCAGAAATGAGAATTATAATTGACATGAGTGTTTCTGTTGTATTTTCTTAAGAATGCATTTGTGTTTTCTTTGCTTTTTCTTTATCATGTGATGTAACATCAATTAAGAGACTAACAATGGTTACCATATTTAAATTGAGATACTAAAAGAATGTCTTTTGGGGCTGGAGAGATGACTCAGTGGCTAAGAGCACTGACTGCTCTTCCCAAGATCTTGAGTTCAGTGAGATATGGCATCCTCTTCTGGCCTGCAGGCATAAATGCAAACAGAACACTGTGTACATAATAAATCTTAAAAAAAGAAAAAAAAAAGAATGTCTCTCAAGGGATATTGCCACCTATTCTAAACTTATAATTTATGTGTTTGTGGTTGTATGTGGGTTATATCATGTTTAGGCATAATTATGACCTAGCTGCATTTAGAATTTAATTATTAATTCAATCATCGGATTGAATCAATATGGCGGTACACATTTGCAATCCTAGCACTTTTGAGATAAGGCAGTAGGATTACAAATTTGAGGTCAGTCTGGCTTACATAGGAACACCCTTCTTATGGGAAAACCAAACAAAACTGATCTGCTGATCTATGGTGTCAGTGTCAGCATTAAAAGCAACACATGGGTTAAACAGCAATCATACCTAAAAAGACATAGTCTTCACTGCAAATTCACAACCACAGATGCACAGGTCTCTTCCACTGGAGGTTTATTGTTGAGCTTGTGTTAGTTCACTGCTAGTCTGGCTAGAATATGAGCCACAGAAAGAGCCATTGGGTGGCACAGCCCTGATGGCTTTACAGGACAAAACCTAATTTGGATCACTGAGACTGAAACCTGCTAGTGCTGATCTTGGTGTCGGCACCCATAGGACACATCCAGGAATTTCTAGAGATAGTTTGCAGTACAGCAGAACATGATGCCAACCACATTCATTCTTACTAAATTCTAAGAGTTTGTTTCCACGGTGCATATTTCACAGAAGGACAAATCCCAAAGGCGGCTTATTGTCAGTTTTATTGTAGCTTGACTCTGCAGTGCATTCTGATTGTGTTGCCAGTCTGTGGTGTAGATCTAAAGAGAAAAAATAAAAATCAGAATTCTTCCTCTCCCTACACTACATGATGTTACAGGAATATTTCCATTCTAGGTGTACAATTTCTCTATGATTGTGGATGGTATTCCCCACTACTAGCTACTCACTCATCCTTTCTTCAATTTACCTCTTTTTGTACTCACTTTTTTCTATAAAGAATAGTTATGAAAGCATAACTTTTTGTGTTTGTGTGTGTATGTGGTGCTGTTCATCAAACCGAGGGCCTCATGCAGGTCAGGCAAGCATTCTACTACTGAACTATATCCCCAGCCCTCCAAAAGATACTTGAACAACATTAAAGCTGAACATAGCAGTACATATCTTTAGCACTAAGGAGGCAAAGGAAAGCAGATCTGTATGAGTTGGAGGCTAGTATTGTCTACATAGAGAGTTCTAGGCCAGTCAGGGCATTATGGTGAGACCCTGTCTCAAAAAACAAAACAAAACAAAAAAAGAGCTAGCCAGGCAGTGGTGACTCTTTGTGAGTTCTAGGTCATCCTGATCCACAGATCAAGTTCCAGGACTGGCTCCATAGCTACTGAGAAACCACGTCTTGAAAAACTAAAAAACAAAACAAAACAAAACAAAAAACCCCACAAAAAACAAAACAAATAAAAAAAACTGGGCATGGTAGTCCATGCCTGTAATCCCAGCACTTGAGAAGCTAAGACAGAACTGTCACAAGCTTGAGGTTAGCATGGGCTGCATGCTAACTTTAGGATAACTTGGCTGATAGAGCAAGACTCTATCTCATCCTTCACTCCCAAGAGAACTGTATTGAACTCCAAACTTGGCTGTTAGCTACTACAGGTGGATCATGACAACTGGAGAATATATATGCAGGACACACAGGAAAGTGACTGCTGACCTTTGCCAAATCAAGGTGGAACAGTCCTTCAAAACTCCTGTTTCACAGAAAAATGTCAGATATTCTAGGCCTGTAGGCCAAAGGTTGTAGAGGAAACTTGGGTGACTGTCCAGGCAGCCAGATGGTGTTTGCTCTGTACTTCCTGCTTACTCAGGCATTATGTCCTCTTGGGTCTTTGATGGAATTGAAGACTATATAGTTAGTTTTCCTTAGTCATGATAGAAGAAAATTTAGGTACAAAACTTTAGACTCATCAAGAGAGAATAGATAAGGAGTATTTTCTCTAAATTTGTCAAATGCAAGTGGACTGGACATTGTAAATGTAATTCTTACTTGATAATTATTTTTATTGTATATAGTTTCATCTATTAAAATTAATACCTTTCCTATTTACATAATACCTGATAATTGTTCTCATTGTATATAGTTTTACTATGTTAGAGTTAAAAACCTTTCCTTTTTAAACAAATAGGGGGAAATATTGTGGAATAGTTTTCTTTTTTTTTTACAGTTTTTACAAATTGTTTATTTTAATGAAGCTGGTACAGACGATGTCCCTTGAAAACCCATGTCCCAGGCCAAAAACTACAAACAAAATCAAAAGGAGCAGTGTCTGTTGCGTATACTTCTGCAAGAGTAACTTCCCTACTAACTGCTGATGGAAACCACAGCTTTCCTGGGATCTTCACACAGCCTGCCTTATGCCTTACTCTTCTCTCGGGTGAAGCCATCCTGGAGTTAGCTGTCACTCTCACTGCGTCTGTCATCTTGACTACAAATGTGATGCTCTTCTTTTGGTCCAGACCCTCAGATTTCAAAGTAGCTTCAAGCTGAGGAAAGGTCATTTTCCCACAGTTCAGGTCTCTGAAGACCTTCCATCTCCCACTGAAAACCACGGTCCAGGCGTGAAGCAACTGCATGCTGGAACTTCAGGGCCACTGGAAGGTCATAGGAAAGCTCCCACTGGTCCATCTTTTTATCACCACAAACTTGAAAATGCACAGTCCTGAAAAGGGTGGCCTCTCTGTGCACATATGAAATTGTTTAAAATAAGGGCAATATTAAGGGAGCTGAGGTCTGATCACCAAAAATCAGCACAACAAAAACAACCAATAAGGAATATTGAACACTAGAATTCAGATTACCAGGTGTTCTAAAGAGATGGAGTGCCAGTATTCAATTTTCATTTTGAACACCACATTACAAAAGAACTATTTTTAAAAATAAAAAAGGATTAAGGGAAAAGGGAAAAAATAAAAAGAATTATCTAAACCCTTGAGTGACCCCCTGTTTGTTCCTGATAAACTTCAATCACATCTTCTTCCTCCATTCCCAGTTCTTTGGAGTATGGTTATCAGCAATTCTCTGACCTTCAAATAGAAACCTGAGTGAATTCATTGGAACTCCCTGTCTTTGACAGTATGACTTCTTGAGTTTCTTGAGATGTGTTGTCATTTTCACTTTGAAATGTATCTCACTGCTATCCTGTCCAATAACTTTGAGCTTAATGTATTCTCCTTCCTTCTTATCCCCTAAGTCCTCAGTTGAAGGTTTTGCCTCCTGGTCAGACATGATGACGGTGGCTTCCCCGGGGTTCTCTGCACCACAGCGGCCTCCGGCAGGCTCAACCTCACTCTGAGGTTTACAAATCTGTCTCTTCCCCACAGCACAACACCGCAGCTCCCTGGAATAGTTTTCTTATACACTGTGAAGATGTGTCACTCGGATTTGTTTAAAAAAAGCTGAATGGCCAATAGCTAGGCAGCATTTTTGGGGTACAGAGGATGCTGGCAAGAAGGGCAGAGTTGTGAGGAGACTCAGAGCAAGCATGACACATAGGAGATGAGGTAACAAGCCGTGAGCCATGTGGCAGCATGCAAATGAATAAAAATGGGTTATGAGCTAATGAGAAACAAGCCCAAGCTATTGGCCAAGCTTTCATAATTAATAATATGTCCCTGTGTGTTTATTTGGGAGCTGGCTGGTGTAACAGAGAATGTATATATATATATATATATATATATATATATATATATATATATATACACACACACACATATACACCTACACACACACACACACACACACACACACACTATTGAAATAGGATTTGAGGGTATGGGTACAGCTCCAGGGTAGAACACATGGTATATACAAAGTTTAATCCTAGTTTAATCTCCAGACAACAGATTTATTAGTTAATATTCTGAAAGTTCACTTTTTGTGCGGAACAACCTGGAAGGCACAATGATGTAGTGGGAATGGTAGAATCGCAAGTGTCCAAAATACATATGAGAACTACCCAAAAGGGGCTAAGGCTGTAACTGGTAAAGTGCTTGCCTAGGATGCCCACAGCTCTAGTTTCATTCGCCAGCACTGAATAAAAACTGGGTGTGATGCTACATGCTTCTAATCACAATATTCAAGAGGTGAATATAGGAGGATCAAGAGGGGTTCAAGGCCATCCTCTGAGTTTGAGTCTAGCTTGGGCTGCTTCAAACAGCAACAAAAATCTGAAGGTCCTATCTCTGTCAACATATAATTCAAGATGTGACCATAATTCTCATATACTCTGCACTCATTTTCTCTTGGTTATAAACTGCCATGTTTATTAAAGGCTGAAGGACAGTATGTAGAAGACATTGACTGCAACTTTCTTACCTTCATCACCTCCACTGTGAGATCACAGTGAATGTAAAGAATTTAGTGGAATGACTTTTCCATATGACATACAAGTTTCTCCACTGCAAGAGCTTATACATTTAGCAAGTCTCCAGGAAGTAGGGCTTTTCTATTGTGACGTTATATGGCTCCAGGGTGAGCTCACACATTAGTGCACTTTGATGTCATTCCAGTGGCTCTCATGTTTCTTAAATTCATGGGCATCTTGAGAACAAGAGAGCTTTCATGTTTTCAAGTAAGTTGGTTTGAAGGCTAACCCACATTTCTTACATTAATAAGGCTTCTCACCATTGTAAATTCCACTGTGATGATTAAGATTTGGAGAATTCTTGAAGGGCTTTTGACATTCTTCCCATTCAAAGAGTTTCTGGTCAGACTTATTTATTAAATGTTCAGTTAGTTGATAAAACTTATTGTAGTTTTTCCCACGTTCTTGATACTTCAAGGAAACCACTCTATCATGAATTTGTGCATGGTGATAGAGGTTTGAGGATGTTGTGAAGACTTTTCCACATTCCTTACATTTGTAGGGCTTCTCACCTGTATGAGTCCTTACATGTTCAGCTAGGCTGGAAGAAACAGTGAAGTCTTTTCCACAGTACTTACATTTATAGGGTTTTAACCCAGTGTGAATTCGAATTTGCTTATTAAGGCAAGAGGAATTTCCAAAGAGTTTTCCACATACTTTACATTCAGAGGACTTTTCTCCAGTGTGAGTTTTTACATGTTCAGTCAGCAGGTAACAGCTTTTGTATGCTTTCCCACACTCCTTACATTCATAGGGTTTCTCTCCAGTGTGCGTCCTCTTATGGACAATTAAACACGAGGATGTAGTGAAGGCTTTCCCACATTCTTTACATTCATAGGGTCTTTCTCCAGTGTGTGTTCTTAAATATTTGGTGAGACTTGAAGAAACAGTAAAGTCTTTCCCACAATACTTACATTTATCAGGTTTGATTCCAGTGTGAAGACGAATGTGCTTATTATGGCATGCACAGCTTCTAAAAGACTTTCCACATACCTTGCAATCAAAGGGTTTATCCACCATATGTTTTTAAGTGTTCATTCAATAGATAACATCTTTTGTAGGATTTTCCACATTCCCTACATTTATAAGGTTTCTCTGCACTGTGAGTTCTTACATGTTCCCATAGGTAGGCGGAAGTGTGGAAGGCTTTCCCATACCTATCACATTTATAGGGTTTCTCTCCAGTACGTGTTCTTAGATGTTTATGAAGGTAGGAAGATGCGTGGAAGGCTTTCCCACATTCCTTACATTGATAGGGTTTCTCTCCAGTATGAATTCTTAAATGGTCGATCATCTTTGAAGAAATAGTGAAGGATCTCCCACATAACTTACAGACGTAGGGCTTCTGTTCAGCATGTGTTTGTACATGTATGGAAAGTCCTGAGTGCTTGGTAAAAGCTTTTCCACATTCCTTACACTTATATGGTTTTTCTCCAGTATGAATTCTGAAATGTTCAGTTAGACTTGAAGAAGTAGTAAAGGATTTCTTACATATTTTACATTCATAACGTTTTTCCCCAGTGTGGGTCCGCATGTGACTATTAAGATTTGAAGAATACCCAAAGACTTTCCCACAAACCTTACATTCATAGGGCTTCTCTCCCGTGTGGGTCTGCATGTGACTATTAAGATTTGAAGAATACCCGAAGACTTTCCCACAAGTCTTACACTCATAGGCTTTTATGGTACACTTTTGAATAGGTAGAGCTCCGCTTGTGGGACATGTAAAATCTCCTGCAAATTGAATCAATTCACAGAACTTTTCCCCATTATAGATTCTCATATGTGCCTTAAAATATGACTGACTAAGGAAGGTAGTGCATTCAACAGGTTTGTCCTGCAAGCCTGTTCCCTGCTGAGTGACATTTGGAGTCACACTAAAATTTCCTCCATACTGATTCAACACAGAAAATTCCTGTCTCATAGATATTTCCTTATGCAGAGTGGGAACATGCTTTCCATACTGATTAGAGTCACAGGTGTGCTCTGAGTTTTCAGTTTGCATATGCCTTTTAAAATATGAATGTTCTCTGAAGATATCTTTATGTTGCATATAATCACAGAGGTCCAAAGCACTATGTCTTTCTGCCTGTTGATGAAAAAATAAGTATAATTAATGGATTGTTCAAAATTAAGGGTTTCAATCCTTATGAAGACAGAAACATTATTAGATACTTAAAATTCTTATTACATGTATATAATTTCTGCTGCTTTTTTTCCAAGTTGAATGAAGGGACCCTAATGAAAGAATCACCTATAATCTGTTCTAACTTTGAAATGACTCATGTATGTCTTCATAAAATTCTTTTAAGACTCTTAAAGCAGTTACATATATGAGGATGCATATTTGTAGAATTTCTGAAGCCCAGCCTTTTAAGCAGAGATTAGATACTCCAAATTCACCACATTCAGAGTATGTACCAAAGAGAGTTCTCTTACAAAGAATTCCGTTTCTCTTAAATGTTTCTCATTTGCATTAATTTTCTACAGATTAAATCCCAATTCTTTCATAGTCATATAAGAAATTTCTATAAATTAATTTTGGAGGTCCCCAACAACGTTGCATCTTCCGTGTATGAATGAACAAATGATTACAGTACACCATTCAGAGCTAGCATGGCAGTGTACTTACAACCCAGCACGCAGAAGACGGAGCGTCAGGAGCTGCCATCCTTAGCAGCATAGCAAATCTGCGGACAGGGGCTACACGAGACCCCATCTTTTTTAAATGTATTACTAGAGGATGATTATGATTTTTACCATTTTCATGATATTCTTCAAGTTGCTTATGTGATTTGTAATCGAACTGAAAGAACAATAGTGCTAGAATCAGTTTAAATGTTTATAAAGTGTTAAGCATGTTACAAAGTTGTTTTAAAGAGCCAGGAAGATGGCTTAGCAGGTAAAGTTCTTGCCATGCAAGCCTGACAATGGGCGATTGACCCCCAAACTAGATACAGTAGCACACATCTGTAATCCCAGCACTACTACTTTGAGATGGAAGGCAGAAACAGGAGAATTGGACAGAAGTTTATGCAGTAGCAGACACAAGAGAGATGATGTCTCAACATGGTTGAAAGAAAGACAGAAGCAAGTCCTAAAAGCCCTTATCTGACTTCTATAAAAGGGCCATGGCATAAACTTCCCTGGTACATGTATGCCAGTGTGCACATGAGTTATGAATACACACGTGTGTGCACACATGCACACACACACACACGACACATAAATAAAACACAGATAAATAAGCTGCTTTAAAAATTCAGTGTCCAGCCCTGCACCTTGCCTGGGCAGCACAGTAGAGCTGACCCTGTTTCAGGGGCACGGGTGAGCCAGCCCTGATGGTGTGAGAACAGCAGAGCTGATCCTGCCCCTCCTTGTCTGCCATGTGGTAGCTGGGGTGACAGAAAGATGCCCTTCCCTTCCCCTCACCACTTGTGGCACGTGGGAGAGCTGGCCTCAGGGACATGAGGGCTGGCCCTGCCTGTCACCCACTGCAGCACCCAGGTTGAGTGGGCCCTACATTTCACCTGGGCAATACAGCAGAGGTGGCCCTGGTGTTTGCAGGTGAGCAGGTCCCCAAGGGAGTGAGAGTAGGAGAACTAGCCCCACTCCTTGCTACCTGCTGCACTGGGTAAGCTATCCCTGGTGGTGAGGATGAGGGAGAGCTGGTGGGCTGACCAGCCCAGCCCAGCCCAGTACCACCCAGGCCCAGAACTAGGGCTATGAGTTGGTTTACCCCAATGTCTACCTATCAATGAACTGCTGGAGCACGTGAAGGGGCTAGTTCTACAGATCCAAGGCTGCAGTATCTCCATGATACAGGGCAACAACAGAGTATCCAAGAGCAGTCCCAGTGAGGGTCTATATTTATACACCAGTATCTATAGTGTAGCAGAAGCCGGAGGCCTTGAGCCAGACCAGGGACTCATTGCAATGTACACTTGCAAGTAAAGATGTGTGGACCACAGGGTATACTGTGTGACTCACTGAGCCATACTACAGCTTCCACAATATTTTTTTCGTTTAAATTTTATTTTATTTGGTGGGGGGAGGGGTTTGCCAGGGCAAAGGGCAGCTATGAAGGGATAAGGAGGTTAATAGGATTGAGATACATGATGTGAAATTCACAAAGAATCAATAAAAAGTTAATTCAATGTCTAGTTACACACGTAGGATGTGCACTTGTGGGAACCTTGAAGGATTTGGTTTCATGATGGGGTTACACACTGTTACAGTGTGTGTTTCTGGTTTAAAATGCTGCTCCCCCACCTACATCACCCTGAGTGAATGCCACTAATTTCTGCTCAATTCCATAGTGGAATTTCTAATCTTTCAGAGTATGGGAACTATTAACATCCTTGATTAATCTTACCGTTTGTACCACCTTAGAAGTTTGTTTCCTTAAAGTGCCTTGCATCTCCTGTTCTAAAAGAGACATAAAAACAAAACAGAATCCAGATTAGAAATGAGAGGTGTGTTGCAGGAATAGAACACGAGAAGTCTTGCCAGTGTGGCGATAGTGCAGGCTGAGGCAGAAGGACTCTTGAGTTTACAGCCAGCCATGGCTACAGTGTGAAATCCCACCAAAATAAATAAAACTACAAAAAGAAGAAACTAAATTTTGATAATTTTAATTAGGTTAAAACTTGGCAAGGGTAAAAACATGAGTCATAGTTTTAGACAGTTAAAATTTTTTCTTCTTTTCCCCTCAAGACAGAGTCTCTTGTGTATCCCTGGCTGTCCTGGAACTTGTTCTGTAGACCAGGTTGGCCTCAAACCCAAAACATTTCCCTACTTTTGCCTTCTGAGTGCTGGGATTAAAGGTGTGCACTACCACCCAACTACAAATTGCTTTTTAGAAATGAAAACTGAGAGAGGAAAAGAGCATCATCAGGGATGAGGAGGAGAAAAGATCTCAACACAGATTAGGACAAAATCATAAATAAGAAACAGAACAGGCATTTTTGTGGGATCACAGAAAAAGTCTGAGCCAAGTGTAAGAAATCCAGAATTGTTTCTGAGAGAAAGGGCTGGCACCTTCTGAGGTCAGCTGTATCTCTTAAAGTTCCGTTAAGAGACTGGAGCTGTAGCTCAGGAGTAAGAGTGTTCCTAAGCAAGCTCAGATTCTCTAAGGTTTCATTATGCTGGGTGTGGTGGTGTACACCAACAACCCCAGAATCCACAAGGTAAAGGTGGGAATATTGTAGGGGCCAGCCTGGGCTATACAGTGAGACCCTGACTCACAGGGAAGAAAACCAAACCAAACCAAACCAACCAACAAAAAAACAAACAAAAACCCAAACACCCTTCAATCCTATTGCCAAACTTAAGGAACTTCCTGATCACAACTGTTTCCCCATGCCTGCTCACCCTGGAAACCTTCTCTTTGCACTTCTTGTAAATCTTCCTCCTCCAACCAGGAGATCAGACTGGGTTTGACGACCTCACATCCTATACATAGAAGGAAAATGTATTATTGGATGTGGTTCATATTCGACAGAAAAAAAACAGTAATGGTAAATTTAGGACCCTCTTTCCCTCCCTTTGTGTGTGTATGTGTGGTGTGAGTGCACATGTGCACACGTGTGTGAGTTCAAAGCTGATGTCAGGTGTTTTCCTGACCACTGTCCACTTTTATATCTACTGAGGCTCCCAGGGCCGTCAGCTTTCCAGGGGGATCTCCTGTCCCCCTTCTGAGTGCTGGGAATCACAGGCAGCCACTGTGCCTGCCTACTTTCCACACGGGTTTTGGGGTGCAAACTGTGCTCCTCGTGATGGTACAGTCAAGCGCTTTATCCTTGAGTCCCTGGCCCTGCAATTTGTTTTCTAAGACAAGGTGTCTCACGAAGACTGGGGGTTCACTGATGAAGACTAGGTTGGCTAACCAGTCAATCCCCAAGCTCCTCCTCCGCCCAAGCACTGGGAATATACGTGCACACCAGCATATACAGTTTTTCTGTCTTAGATTTGAGGCAGAGTCTCACTGTGTAGCCCTGGCTTGCCTAGAACTTATTAAATAGATCAGGGTGGCCTCAAATTCACAGAGATCCCTGGCTCCGCCTCCCAAGTGCTGGATTAAAGGCACTAATCACTACATCTTCCTGGCTCCATATTTTTTTTGAAACACAATCACATTTTATCTGGAGTTCAATAATTTAATTAAACTGCCCAAGGAAGTCCCCAGAGACCCTCCGACTTCCCCTGCCGGTGCAGCTACCGCACACGGTTTTATAAACAGTACTGAGGAACTGAACACAGACCCTCATGCTTGCTCATGCTTGCCCGTGAAGCATTTATCAGCCCCCCACATTTTCCTCTTTCTAATTTCTTTATTAGATTTATTCATTTTATGTGTGTTTTGCCTGTATGTATGTATGTATGTATGTATGTATGTGCACCGTGTAGTACTTGGTGTCAGAGGAATACAGAGAGGGCATGGGATGATGGAGGTACAGATGGCTGTGAACCACTATGTGGTGCTAGGAATGGAACCCAGATTCTCTGCAAGAGCAGCCAGAGCTCTTAACCTCTAAGCCAGCTCTCCAGCCAACAATCATCATCATCTTTATCATATACTATTGTTTATTTTTATTAATATTTTATGCATATGGTGTTTTGCTTGCATACTATGTCTGTTTACCACATGTGTTTAGTGCCCTTAGAGGTCAGAAAAGGGCATTGGATTCTCTGAAACTGGAGTTACCGACAACTGTAAGCTGCCACGTATGTACTGGGAATTGAACGCTGGTCCTCTGGAAGAGTAGCCATCGTTCTTAACTTCTGAGCCATCTCTCCAGCCCCCTCCCTGTTTTTTAAGATTTATTTTAGTATTTATTTGTGTGCATGTGTGTACCGATGTGAAAGTGCCCTTAGAGGTCAAAAGAGGCCACTGGATCCCTAGAAACTGAAAAGCAGCCAGTGTTTTTAGCACCAAGTCATTGTTCTAGCTTCTGCTTTTTCTTGAACCAGGTGTGGTAGTGTGGTACTTCCAGCACGTGGGCAGGAGGCAGGCTGGTGGCTCTCTGAGAGTTCGAGGCCAGTCAGAGTACCTACAGGAGAAAAGAGGATGGAGTGGGGTGCTAAAGAAATGGCTTAGCACTTAGGAACATTTGCTGTTCTTGAAGCAGCTCACAGCTGTTCCAGGGCATCTATGCCTCCTCTGACCTCCTTGGGCAATGCGTGTCTTGTGGAATGTTATTTTAAGATGTGTTATTTTTGTTTATGCTGTGGAACATTTGTTTTAATGATACAATGATGTGTTGCATTCTTTTATGTTGCATTTGCTTAACTGTGAAGCCATGATTCTTTGCCTGTCTAAAACATCTGATGGTCTAATAAAGCACTGAATGGCCAATAGCGAGGCAGGAGAAAGGATAGGTGGGGCTGGCAGGCAGAGAGAAGAAATAGAAGAAGAAAGCAGGGATCAAAGGAGAGAGATCGAGGGGCTGGAGATATGGCTCAGAGGTTAAGAGCATTGCCTGCTCTTCCAAAGGTCCTGAGTTCAATTCCCAGCAACCACATGGTGGCTCACAACCACCTGTAATGAGATCTGGTGCCCTCTTCTGGCATGCAGGCATACATGCAGACAGAACACTGTATACATAATAAATAAATAAACCTTTTAAAAAAAAAAAGAAGAGAGATCAAGGACCGAGAAAAGAAGGGGCCAGCCACTCAGCTTCACAACCAACAACAGAGTAAGAAAGAAAGGTTATACAGAAATAGATAAAATAAAACCCTAGAGGAAAAGACAGACAGGATACTTTCAGTAAAGAAAAGCTGGTTAGAAACAAGCCAAGTGGCCGAGTAGCCAGGTGGTGGAGGCAGGTGGATCTCTGTGAGTGAGTTCGAGGCCAGTCTGGTCCACAGACCTAGTTCCAGGACAGGCTCCAAAACTACAGAGAAACGCTGTCTTGAAAATCCAAAAAAGAAAAAGAAAGAAAGGAAGGAAGGAAGGAAGGAAGGAAGGAAGGAAGTAGCAAGCCAAGTTAAAGCCAGGCATTTATAAGTAATAATAAGCCTCTGAGTGTGATTTATTTAGAACCCCAGAGTCTAAAAAGTAAAAAGAGAAAAACAACCAACAACATTTTGCTGTATGCATGCATGATATATTTTCATACATTTAAAAATGTATTATTATACATTTAAGTAAAAATAAATCTGAAAAAAAGATTTCCCCTCCCCCCTTGATTTCTTTTCTACTTATTTATTTATTCTGAGATAGGGTTTTGTTATATAGCCCACACTGGCCTTGAACCCAAGTAGCCTAGGTTGACCTCAAACTCTAGGTGATATTCCTGCTTTAACGTCTCTAGTGCTGGGGTTACAGAAGGAACCCGCATACCTGACTTTTGTTTGGTTTTTTGTTTTTTTAACGGGGGAGGGGAATATAAAAATTCATGTAGCAGCAGGCGGTGGTAGCACAGACCTTTAATTCCAGCACTTGGGAGGCAGAGACAGGCAGATCTCTGTGAGTTCAAGTCTACAAAGTGAGTTCCGGGAGAACTAGAGCTGTTACACAGAGAAATACTGTCTCAAAAAAAAACAAGACAAAAGCAAACCAAAAAACATAAAACCAAACAAAACTAAACAAACAAAAAAAAACCCAAAAACCGAATCCATATAGCTTAGCCAGGCTACATAGCTGAGATTCCTGTCTTCGCCCCAGTAATGGGATTACAGGTCTATGTTACCATATCCAGTTTATGTGGTAAGGGATTAACCCAGGACTTCACGAATGCCAGGCAGATATTCTAGCAACTGAGCCACATCCCCAACCCCTATACTCAGCTTTCAGGAAAAATCTTCAATCTGTAAAATTGGGAAGAAAAATAGAAGCTCATACTAGTTTTACTGTTGAAACTCAAAACACTATTGAGAGGCTGGAGAGCTGGCTCAGCAGTTAACAGCACTGGCTGCTCTTCCAGAGGACCTGGTTCCTTAGAACTGAACCCAGCAATGGCTCACACCATTTTTAACCCAACTTTATGGGGATCTATCACCCTCCCGTGAATTCTGAACATATTTACATAAAAAGAAAACACCCATACACATGAAATTAAAAATCTAAAAAGAACCAAAAACCAAAAACAAACCAAAATATCATGATTAAAATTGAGCTGGGCAGGGGAGGCAAACACCTTTACTCTCTGAGTCAGCCTGGTCTACAAGAAAGTTCCAGGACAGCCAGACTACACAGAGTAACCCTGTCTGGAAAAACAGTTTCCCCCTAATGTGTCTCTTTATTTCTAGTGTATTCAGATCGAGACCGCTGATCCTGCATTATGCCCACAACATCATCCTCCCTAAGAGGCCAGGAGGGGCGCTGGCAGTTTTACCTGCTGAGAACAGGTTCTGATAGTTCTCCAGCATCACCTCTCTGTAGAGGTCTCTCTGAGTTCAATCCATTATAACCCACTCCTCTTGAGTGAAGTCCACAGCCACATCATCAAAGGTCACCAAGTCCTCCTAAATCATATACGTGCCAGCCTGAGTACATGTTACCAATGTTCATTATAGATTAAGCACGAGACCCAACTCTTGTCAGAGACCTGAGGACTTCCACTGTCTGCTTCAGGGACTAGGGGTCACTGTCCATTTCCTATGGATGTATGGCTTTAGTGACCCTTCTCACAACTAAACAAACAGCCCGTCTCTCTATTCCCTAATACTTGGTAAATAGGTTCGATGAGCAGTCTTTGGGTTGGGAGATACAGTTTAGTGGTAGAGTGCTTGTTGAGAATATTCAAGGCCCTAGGTTCAATTCCAAGCACAGAAAAAAGAAAATAAAAAATATATATACTATTTTGTGTGTAATGAGTATCCATGTGTGTATAGGTATTCAAATATATGGGTACATGTGTATTAGAGGCAAAAAGTCAATATTGGGTATCTTCCTCAATGGCTCTCAAACTAACATACTAAGGCAGGGTCTTTTATTGAAACCACTGCTCCCTTAGTCAGCTAGTCTAACTGGCAGGCTCACTTAAGAGATCCTGGCTCTGCCTCCAGAGGACCGACATTACAAGTTACTGAAATGAAATGCTCCCACACCCATGTGGCGTGTTCACGGGTGCTAGGGATTTGAACTCTGGTCCTCACACCTGCATAGCAGGAGCTTTACCCACTGAGTCGTCTCCAGGTTCAAGGATTTTTTACAAAAGAGAACTTGTTTCAGCAGGTGGATTTCTGTGAGTTCAAGGCCAGCCTGATCAACAGAGCTAGTTCTAGGACAGCCAAGGTTACACAAAAGAAACCCTGTCTCAAAAAACAACAAAGCCAGAGATGGAGGAGGACTTGTTTCTTGGGGCTAGAGATGGCTCAGTGGCTTAGAGCACTTGTTGGTCTTGCAAACGACCTGGATTCTGTCCCCATCCCAGCATCAACATGGGGGCTCATAACCATCATAAATGGAGTCTCTAACTCCAGTTCCAGGGGTTCTGATGCCCTCTTCTGACCTCTGTAGGTACCAGACATGTACATGGTATAGATATACATACAGGCAAAATACACACATAATTTAAAACAAGCAAACAAAAAAGAACTTATTTCATTGAGGGGGGCAGGGTCCACCCACCACAGCACATATCTGGAGGTCAGAGGACAATTTGCAGGCTTTAGTTCTTTCCTTCTGTCATGTGGGTTCATGGGAACTTAAGTCTTGAAGGTTTCCAGCAAATGTCTTAACTTGCTGAGCCATCTCACCAGCCCCAGCATTTTCTAAAAACAGTCTTACGTATTCTCAAACTGCTCTCTAACTTGTTCTGTAGCTAATGATGACCTTGAACTCTTGATCCTGCTGTCTCTACCTAACAGGATGATTTTCGATTTCCTTTTTTTACTTTTTCTTTTACTTATGTGTATGTGTGCTGTTGTGTGCACACATGTGCAGGTGTCCATGGAGGCTAGAGGAGCACATCGGGTCTCCTGGAGCTGGTGTTAAAGGCAACTGTAAGCAAGTGGTGTACCAAGAGCTTTACTCTCCCCCCACACACAGACAAAAGGAATGCTCTTCCCCCTTAAAATTCTTTCAGAATACTTGGCAAATAACAAACATACCAGTGTCACCATGAGTATCAACATTAATCAGAAATTACTGAGATCCTGAGTGGAATTTCAGATAACATTGCACCAGTAAGTGTGGGGCTGCCCCTGGGGAAGAACAACTGGGGTTCCAGCCTTGATTGTTGGCTCCGTGAAGTCTGCAGGGTCACATCTACCTGGATGGAAACACTTGACCTGGTGCAGCACACTCGACATTTTGTCACGGTCTGCATACCTGATAAAAATCTCTCAGGCGGTGGACTACCATATTCTCTGCCTTTTTCTTTTCCTCAAGGCAGACTGGGTCAACAGGAAGAAGACCCCCTGGAAGAAAGAGAAGGTGTAAGAACCCCAAAACTCCTATCTTTCTCCTCCACGTTCTTCAGTTCATTGATCCTAGTGTCAGATACACAAAATCCTATACACGTGAGAAAAATTAGATGCATACACTATTTTAAAAAATACTTTTAGGGCTGTAGAGAAGGCTCACTGTTAAAAGCACTTGTTCCTGCAGAGGACCCAGGTTCAATTCCCAGCACCCAAATGGTGGTTGACAACCATCCGTAACTCCAGTTCCAGGATGCACATGATACAAACATACATGTAAGCAAAACATTCACACAAATGAATCAAAAATTTTTAAAAGGAAAATACTTTTATATTTACTTATTGTATGTATAGAGTTGTAGAAATGTTATAACACACACATGGAAAATGATAGCTTGGGAGACTCTGTTCTCTCCTCCTACCATGTGTGTTTCAGGCATTGAACTCAGGTCATCAGGTTTGGCTGCAAGTGCCTTTACCCACTGAGCCATCTTGCTGGCCCTATTTGTTTTCTTCTTTTCGAGACAGGGTTTTACATAGCCTAGGTTGGCCTTGACCTCCTGATCCACTTGACTCTCAAGTGCTGAGATTCTAAGCAGGCGCCACCATGCCTGACTGGATACACACATTACTGCCAGATATCAGAGCAGCTCTAATCCATCTGGTGCCAGGAAAAGAATCTGTAAGCCATGTAGCCCTCCAGGAAGAGTGTAATAGTCTCACTTTACATGTACAGAAGCATCAGCTCAGGGAGATGAAGTCCTCACTCGCAGCACGCTGTTCTGTCCAGCCAGTGTGATCTACAAAAGCTCTATTCTTGCTTTGGAATGAGTTTATTAACTACATAACAAACAAAAGCAAACATAGAATTACTATAGAGCAGACAGAAGGAAGCATCAGATATATAGCAGAATATCAGCAAATGACATGCTCAAAGTATGCAGCAGGCATTGCCTGGGGAAGCCACCCTCAAGCTGAGAGTCCCAGATGGAGCAAAGTGTCCCCTTTGGGTGATTGTGAACAAATAGAGAAAATGCCACAAATTCAGAGACGTGTGC
Source organism: Arvicola amphibius (assembly GCF_903992535.2). NCBI lineage: Eukaryota > Metazoa > Chordata > Mammalia > Rodentia > Cricetidae > Arvicola > Arvicola amphibius. The sequence goes on along the minus strand of NC_052049.1, from coordinate 89,054,214 downwards.
TTCCAGTGGTGCGCCACCCCTCTCTGCACACTCCCCAGCAAAGGGGCGTGTCAGAGCTGAGCACTGCTTAGCTGACTGCAGAGCCAGCTGAGGGCTAGAGTAACCCACTCATCAGCTAGTGTGCTATGACTGCTTTACGATGGGCATCTGACTTCACGATCTCCACCTCATTTCTCCACCTTCCTAATCCCTCTCTCATGATCACCTTCTCTGGACGGCTCACACAATCTCTGCTCTGTTTCTAGATAACAGAATTGATAAATACTCAGAGCCTTTGCAAACGCCAGGAAAGCCTGAAGTGGAGACCTGAACAAGATGGAATGTGTGAGGTGAGAAGATGGGCATGTGCTTCCCCTGGCACTTGTGTGGAGGTCAGAGGACAACTTTCAGGAATCAGTTCTCTCCTTCTACCACGGCATCCAGGACCTGAACGCAGGCTGTCGTATCTACACAGCAAGTATGTTTACGGAATGAGTCATCTCACCAGCCCAGGTTGTGTTTTTAATGTTTGTGTGTATGTGTACCTGTGTGAGGGTGTGAATGCTCATTTGTGTACAAAGGCCAAAAGACAAAGACTATTCCCCAGAGCTGGAGTTCGGCTGTTTGCACAATACCCTGATCACTTATATGATGGGATCTGAACTCTGGCCCTCATAGTTACACATCTAATGTTCTGAGCTATCTCTCCAGCACCCTAAGGTGAATTATCAATGGGAAAAATATCTTAGTGGGCTTGATCTAACCAGGTATGTGTATGTGTGTAGTCAATGCTGGGTATTTCTCTGGAGCTCCTCCATCTTTTTTTTTATTTTTTTGAGACAGGGTCCCACTGTACTACCCTGGAAATCTGTTGACCAGGCTGGCCTCAAGCTCACAGAGGTCCACCTGCCTCTGCCTCCCAAGTGCACCCACTCCCCATGCCCAGACAGAGTTTCTCTCTGTAGCCTTGGCTGTCCTGGAACTCACTCTGTAGACCTGGCTGTCTTCGAACTCAGAGATCCACCTGCCTCTGCCTCCTGAGTACTGAGATTAAAGACGTGTACCACCAACACCTGGCTGTCGACTTAAATTTTTTTTTTTTTTGAGACACGGTCTCTCAGATAACCTGGAGCTGACTGGCTACATTAGCTGGCAATCTAGCACCAGAGATTCCTATTTTCCACCTCCCTAGTGCTGGGATTACATGTGTGTGCTACCATGCCCAGAGGGTTTTGTTTTGTTTTTTCTTTTTTTTTTTTTTTTTTTTGTGGATGTCAGGAATCTGAATTCAGGTCTTCACACTTGCACAAGCATGTTACTAGGCTGTTCTGTGACCTCCACATCTACTCAATTTCACATAAGTAAATAAATGTAAAAATAATGTAATAACCACAAGAAATAATGTAAAAAACTTTTTAAAGGACAAACATGCCTAGAATGTGATACCCTAGGTTCAATCCTCAGTAACACATATATACACCTCCCCCTCCAAAATGCTGCACTATGTCAGCTACCTTATTAGAAAGACTTAGGCAAACAGAAATGTCACTCAGACCCTGGCCTCTTCAAAGACTCCCCTGTAGAGAGGAGGCTTGGGAAGTTACCTGGGCAGTGACCCCATCTCCAGATGTGTGGGCATATAGAAGGAGTCCTACAGGAATGCTTGCACTAGGTGTTGTTTTTTTTTCAGGGAATGAAAACCATAATTTGGGTGGTAAGAGGAACAACAAATCCATCTAAAGAGATTGTATGTGTTTACAAATATAAAACACTGGCCAATCCTGGGAGTTACCATAAGCAATCTGTGTGGTGAGCTTTCCAGTGCCGACCACTGACTCTAATTCCTGGAACCAATCCCACCTGTCAAGTTAAGTCCCTCTCATGCTCTCTCCTGTTTGTCCTTCATTTACATTATCGGAACACTTAATCTTCCTGTCAATTACATGCTGCAAAACAGATTCTTCCTCAGCTTCTTCCTTTCTCAAGAGCTGGGCAGTGATGGCACACACTTTTAATCCCAGCACTTGAGAGGCAGAGGCAGGTGAATCTCTGAGTTCAAGGCCAGCCTGGTCTACAAGAGCTAGTTCCAGGACAGCTGTTACAGAGAAACCCTATGTTGAAAAACAAAACAAAACAAACAAACAAACAAACAAACAGAAATCCTTTCTTAAAATTAAGAAACAAAGACAGTGGTAGAACACTCATCTGCCATGTGTGAAATCCAAGGTTCAATTCTCAGCACCCTAAAAAGAAAAAGGGCACTCCTTAGATATATATCTACTACATATGAAATTGTAAAAGAATAAATAGGGCCATGTGTGGTGGTGCAAGCCTTCAATCAGGTAGGCGGTGGTGGCTCATACCTTTAACCCCAGCACTCGGGAGGTAAAGGCAGTGGATCTCTGGGAGTTTGAGGAGTTTACAAAGTGAGTTCCAGGACAGCCAGGGTTACACAGAGAAACCCTGTCTCAAAAAAATACAAAATTAAACAAAACAAAAGGGTATCATTAATTAGTTTTTAAAAATGTATTCGTGTGTGTGTAACCTACCTGCATGCAGGTACCTTCAGAGGCTAGAAAGAGGGTGTGGGATCCCGAGGACAGATTTAGGAGGTTGTGAGTCTTCATGCCGGTGTTGGAAACTGCCGTCTGGAAGAGCAGCGAGCTCTCTTACCTCTCTTACACAACAACCATCTCTCCAGCGCCCTCATTACTTACTTTTTATTGTCTATATTTCTTAGTATTTGCATGTATTGGGTTCGATTTAAAGTGTAGTAAAAATTAACAAAAATGTTCATTTGCTTAAGAACAGAAAGGTCCTCTCGAACTACTTAAGCACATATATGTACATATAATCAATACAAATAAAATACCTACCTGCACTATATATCTATAGATTTTTTTTTTCCCCCAACGCTGGCGTGGGATCCAGGGCTCAGCAGAGACAGCCACATCCCCACTCCTGAGCCTAATCTCTCCCAGCACTCACCCGTGCACGTGACAGTTGCCAGGTCCAAGAGGCGGGAGGACACTCGGGGACGCTCTTTAACGTATCCAACGGCGAAAAGATCTTTTTCTTGTGGTTTACAAAGAAGAACGAAAATTATAAAGGTTTGGAGGCTGTAAGGTGGACAAACCAATAGCTGTCGTGCGGCAAAGACACGACATTACAGCAGTTTTACGACGCTCCCCGATGTCGCACCGCGCGCAGGCTCCCGCAGACTCAGCCTGGCGAGGTGCTGATGGCCAAGGCGACCTGCGTCCTCCCACGATCCAGTCCACCTCCGTACGTCCTTGTCAACGGAATTCCTTACAACGAACCATAGACTCCGAGTCACTCGTAGCGACTGACAGAAAAAAAGCATGCAAACGCGATGCTACTTTCTGTTTTGCTTTCAGCCTGTGGGCAGGGATTCACATGGGACCCAGCTCAGGGATCGATGTGGCTGGTGAAAGGACCAGAGCGGAGTGGGCATGGGGGTGGGGGTGAGGGTACAATGCTGAAAAAATGCTCATCAATGTTTTTTATTTGGTGGTGTTGAGACGTGCTGCACAGGCTGCCCTCCATCCTAACTTGTAGCTGAGGATGACCTTGAACACCCGATGCTCTTGCCTCTACCTTGCAAGTCTTGGAATTGTAGGAGTGCCAGCCACTACATGCAGTTTAACAAATATAATACAAGACTGTCCAAATCTCTAAATCACAGTTCTATTGATAAATCTACCAGTTCATGAGATGATCCGTTTCTTCCAAACATTGAGTCCAACATGTGGATTTCTCTTATTTGGATTACTTATTAAACTATAGCTTGGATTTCTTTATATTTTCCTCTGTGTGTGTGTTTTTGTGGTAGATGGCGAATGCTGTACCACTGAGCCATGTCTCCAGCTTTTTATATTATCAAATACATATAATTTTAATACTTTATTGTATGCTTTTGTCTTGGGGGTTATGAGACATGCTCTCACAATATAGCCTAGGCTGGTCTCCACAGGCACCAGGTCTTCATGTGGTATGCATCAAAGAACAAAAATTATTAATTAAAAACAATTCCTCATGATACTTGTACATCCGTGTTTATTGCAATATCATTCATAGAAGCTGTGTCTTAGAACCAATCTAGGTGTCCAGCAACAAGGATGGACAAACTGTGCTATATGTACAAAATACAATCTTTTTTGTACATATATTTTTGTTGGGAGATGATGGAGGTATGAACCATTGACATACACATACATGTAGGCTCCAGGTATTAAACTCAGGTTATCAGTTTGGTGGCAAGTACTCTTAACTGCTCAGCCAGCTCTCCAGTTCCACAAATGGAATCTTTATCGGCAATAGAGAAGAATGGCCAGGAGATGTATCAATGGGTAAAGGCACTTGCTGCCAAACAACTTGAGTTTGATATGTGGGGCTCACATGATAGAGAGAGAGTAATTTCTGTAAGTTATCCTCTGACTTCAACAGACATGTAATGGGTTTTCTGTCCCCTGATAATAGGTTTCTCTGCCAAAGTGGTAGCCCAGCTCGAGCCAAGTTGAAAAAAGTATAGCAACAAATGTATTTGAGCAAAGCAACTCCTGGGTAGGTGTTATGATTTTCGTCTCTTTAAGAGAAAAGCCACACCCACTCCCTCCCCCATCTACTGAGGCAGGCTGATCTTCAGCTTCCAGCCTGAGCTTGCTCTTTTCTGTCTTCCTCTCGAAGAGGCAGCTTTGCTTCTGCCTCTCTCCCCACTTCTCCGTTCCCCCCCCACTTCTTTCTCTCTGTCCTCTTCTCCTTCTCCCCCCCACCTCTCTCTCCTCTAAGTAATAAATATCCAATTCTATTCCGTACCATGTGTCTGTCCACGTGTCTCCTACCTGCTGCCTGCTCACACCACTAGGCTAGCTGGGACCAGCTCGCCCATCATGTGTCTCCCTGCCTGAGACCAGCCACCACTCGGGGACCGGCAGCCGTCTCTGCCTGGGACTGGCTGCTCCCAGAGCCTGCGGCCTGCCTTCTGCTGCCGTGGATCTTGCAGCATTTAAAAAAAAAATCATAAAAGTAGGTTCTCCAGTCCCAGAGATTGAGGCCGGAGAAGCCACATGCTTGAACTAAAGTAGGGATCTTATATAGGTTGTAGGTGAGGGGTGATGTGTCTGCCACAAGCTGGGTTTATGCCCAACTATGGTCAAAAGCTGAACAATTTAGATGGGGAATTGGGCTGCTGGCAACTTCAGGGGAGGAGCTGCTGTAGCCACCAAGAACTCGAAGCTGGGCTTTTTGGTGCCTTTGTTGGAGATTCTGAGTGGGCAGGGCTTGGAGAGAAAGAGGCAAGAATGGAGCTTTCTGGATACAGGGTATCCATAACATACAGGGTAAGCTGCAGGTTCCAACTAAACAGCATGCTGTGACACACATGCATGCTTGAACACACATGCTCACACAAAAGTGTATATATCATACATTCATTCTAAAGGCAAAGTTATGTCATTTACAGAAAAATGAATGCAACCAGAGGTAGTCTTGTTTTCAAAGATTTACTTATTTATTATGTATACAGTGTTCTGCCTCCATGTACACCTGCATGGCAGAAAAGGGCACCAGATCTCATTATGGATGGTTATGAGTCACCATGTGGTTCCTGGGAATTGAACTCAGGACCTTTGGAAGAGCAGGCAGTGCTCTTAACTACTGAGCCATCTCTCCAGCCCCCCCCCCAGGTAGTCTTATAAAGCAAATTAAGATAGTCTCAGAGTGACAAATGTTTTTTTCTCATGTGTAGTTCCTAGGTTTTATATAGACACATAAAATTATGTATATATAGGACATGGGGTAAAAGCGAAACTGTCTTGGGAGACTAAAGGGAAGGGAAGGGGAAGAGTTTGGGGTAACATTCAATGTACATTATATAGTTGCATGAAAATATCTATATAATACAATAGTATGTATTGTGAAATATTTTAAAAGCCAAAAATATTATTGTACATTATATAAAGTGTTTATGCATCTAGAAGTATACTCCTTTGCTTTTGTTTTATTAATATTCAATTGTTTTTTGTTTGTTTGTTTGTTTGTTTTGAGACAGGGTTTATGTAACCTTGGCTGTCCTGGAACTAGCTCTGTAGACCAAAATGTCCTTGAACTCAGAGATGTAAGTGCCAGGGATTAAAGATGTGTGTTACCACCACCCGGCTTACCTGTTTTTTTTGGTTGGCTGGTTTTGTTTCTTTGAGCCAGGGTCTCACTGTGTCACCCTGGCTGGCCTGGAACTGGTTTTGTAGGTGAGCCTGGCCTTCAATTCAGAGCTCTACCTGCCTCTGCCTGCAGAGTGCTGGGATTAAAGGTGTGCACACCACCACATTGCTTTGTGTGTGTGACATGAATCTCTGTGCAGATGTAGAGGTCGAGGATAACTTACTGGAGTTGGTTCCTCCTACCATGTGGGACCTTGGGATTAAACTCAGGTTGTCAGGGTTGGTAGCAGGCTCCCTAATCTGCCAATCCATCTCCATAGAGATATACATATCTCCATAGTATTCAGAACAAAATAAACAATGGGCTGGCCAGATGACAAGTCTGGTAAAGGCACTTGCTGTTACACTTACCTACCTGAGTTAGATACGTGGAACCCACAGGTGGAAAGAAAGTATTGACTCCCACAAGTTGTTCTGCATAGTGTGTGTCTGGAGCCCGGCTATTCGGGAGGCTGAGACAGGAGGATCGCTTGAGTCCAGGAGTTCTGGGCTGTAGTGCACTTTGCTGATCAGGTATCCTCACTAAGTTCAGCATCAATATGGTGACCTCCCGGGAGTGGGGGACCACCAGGTGTGTGCTTTGGCATATGCCCACACTAACAGAATAAATATGTAATAAAAACTAAAACATGACTGGACATGGTGGTGCACGCCTTTAATTCCAGCACTAGGGAAGCAGAGGCAGGTGGGTCTTAGAGTTCAAGGGCAGTCTGGTCTATAAAGCAAGTTCTAGGACAGCTAGGGCTAGAGAAACGCTGAGACAGAGAAACGCTGTCTCAAAAAACAAAAAAGCAACAAAAAAATTAGCAACAACAACAAAACTAAAAGAACAAAAACTAAGGGCTGGAGAGATGGCTCAGAGGTTAAGAGCATTGACTGCTCTTCGGGAGGTTCTGAGTTCAATTCCCAGCAACCACATGGTGGCTCACAACCATCTGTAATGAGATCTGCTGCCCTCTTCTGGCCTGCAGGCATGGAGGCTGAACACTGTGTACATAATAAATAAATCTTAAAAAAAAAAAAAGAACAGCCGGGCGATGGTGGCGCACGCCTTTAATCCCAGCACTCGGGAGGCAGAGGCAGGTGGATCTCTGTGAGTTCGAGACCAGCCTGGTCTACAAGAGCTAGTTCCAGGACAGGCTCTAAAGCCACAGAGAAACCCTGTCTCGAAAAACAAAACAAAACAAAAAAAAAAAAGAACAAACACTAAAAGCAACAGACGTCGTTTTGGTATACAACTTTATCACTTTCACTCCTCCCAGTTCTGTCGTGACGCTTGCTGTGTATTGGGATGGGTTCTTTGTTTTGTTCTGTGCTTGGGGTTTAACCACTCTGGTTGCTAGTTTAGGAAGTTGGGTTAGCAACTTGAGGCCTTCAAAAACTCTGTGTGTGTGTGTGTGTGTGTGTAGGTCTGTGGAAAACCTTGGGTGTCCGTCTTCTTGGTGTTCACAGCTGTGTACACTAGACATCTGGTCTGTGAGCTTCCTGAGAGTCTTGTGTCTCTCCCTTCCATCTCCCCATAGGAATATAGAGATTCACGCCACCAGTCAGGCATCTGAACTCAGTTCTTTAATTGGCATGACAAGAGCTTTACCCACTGAACTATGTCTCCAACCCATTTTGTTTTGTTTTGAGGCAGGGTCTGGCTGTGTGCATAACTTCTTTTTCTTTACATTGTGTGTGTATCTGTGTGTACATGCATATAAGCCATGGTTGTCATGTATAGGTCAGAAGACAGCTTTCGGGAGACGGTCCTCTCCTTTCTCTGTGGTTCCAGGGATGGAATGCAGGCTGCCAGACTCAGTGGCAAGCACTGTTACCTACTGAGTTTCCTTTGCCAGCTCACCCATACATGACCTTTCTTTCCAACATGAGGATGGAATAGCTTACATGTACACTCATTTAGCAATGCCCATGAGAACGCATCGGGCTGTGTTTTCTTTATGTTCACTTCAAAGTATTTTTATAACTTCTCAAGCCAGGAGGTGGTGACAGGTGGTTTTAATCCCAGCACTCAGGAAGCTGAGGCAGGTGGATCTCTGTGAGTCTGAGGCCAGCCTGGTCTACAGAGCTTGTTCCAGTGCAGCCAGGGATCTATAGTGAGACCCTGTCTCAAGCAAACAAACAAAAGAGTATGTGCACCTGACAGGTGGTTCTCAGTGAAAAATGTTATGGATCCTTTTTAATCTTTCACGCTTTATCTTTTTATTTAGTTTGTTCAATGCAAATGCAGAAGTTACCGTGAATCAGAACATAAACACAAATACTGCATACGATCCAAGCAGATGCACTCGTTCTGATGTGAAGTCGAGGGAGTTGCTCATTCACACACTTGGTACTTCAGAGGTTTATTCCTGTGTAGGTTCTTGGGGCAGTGCTAGAGACCAGAGCCAAGGCCTTGTGGATGCTAGAGGCCTCTACCACTTCTGCTACTAAGTTACTCCTAGATTTTATATCTTAAAGTCTTACTATATAGATTGCATTTGCCTCAAACTCTTGTCCTCCTGAGTGCTAAGATTAAGGGGCTAATCCACCCAGACACACCTCCTGTTTGTCTTTCTTTTTTTCCTTCCTTCCTTCCTTCCTTCCTTCCTTCCTTCCTTCCTTCTTTTCTTCCTTTTTAGGAACAAGGTATCCCTGGATGGCTTGGAACTCACAGAGATCTGCTTGGCTCTGCCTTCTAAATGCTGAAATTTAAGGTATGTGCCACCATGTCCAGCCTGTGTTTGAAGAAAGATGCTTTGGTTATCAAGCATACTGTATCCAATCAGACAATAGAATATTAAAGGATCAATGTGTGGCCATGCAAAAGGAGATTTCAGAGTGGATTGATTTTTTTTGAGATGGGATCTCACCATGTTGCCCATGCTGGCTTGAACTCCTGGGCTAAAGTAATATTTCTGCATCCACAGTAGCTTGGACTCTAGGCTTGTGTAGTGTGTCCAGCTTTGAGTGTATCTATGTGCAACTTACTACAGTCATGTGTGGTCACACACACTAATTCCAGCCCTCAGGAGACAAAGGCAAGGGGAGGACCTCTTTGAGACCAAGGCCAGCCTGGAGTTCCTTGCCAGCCGGAGCTACATAGTAAGACCCTGTCTCAAAAAACAAGATCAAAATAAAAACTACAACAAAACTAAAGCCCAAAATATTTGCTACAGAATGAACTCTGGGGTGTGTTCTATCTGAAAATATTCCTAACAAAATGGCTCCAAATGACGCTCCTCTGACCCACTGGGCTCAACACAGCCAGACCCCAGTAGGCTCATTTACATATCTGTCTTTCAAATTTCACAATGTATTTTACCTCCAAAATGGACCATATTGTTTAACTGTGAAACTATTTGACATGTTCTAAAAATTTAAAAAAATGCATTTTGAAGTTAGCTGAGGTCAGTGCACACCCACTCTTTGGAATCACAGGACGGTTGGGCTTTCTGTTGAATGAAACAGGTGATGGCAGTGCCTGCCACTCATTTCTGCATGTGTGTCTGCTGCATGTGTATTTGAATGTGCATGTGGAGGCCTGAAGTTGACATGAAGAGTCTTTTTCAATTGCTCTCCACTTTATTCTCGGAGGCAGGGTTTCTCAGCTGGTCATCTTAGACAGACTGCTTTGGAGATCCTGCCTTCCGGGTGCTAAAATTACATGTGGGCTGCCACACCCACACATCAATCACTTGGGTTCTGGGGATTCAAACTCTGTTCTTCATATTTGTGGGGAAACGCTTTATCCCCTGAGCTATCTCCTAGCCCTATTATTCACTTTATAAGCTATGATTAGTTCATGATGTTTAGATTTGAGGGAAGATTTCAATCTGTCATGACCATGGTACGTATCAAATGCTACGTAAAAGGTCAAATGTAGCAACTAAAGCGCTTGCTCAGTGGTCAAGAGCACTGCCGACTCTTTCAAAGGACACCCTCCAGTTTGATTTCCAGCATCTACATGGTGGCTTATAAACACCTGTAACTCCAGTTCCAGGGGTTCCAACACCCTCTTCCAGCCTCCACGGGCACCAGTCATACACATGGTACACAGATATACATGCAAGCAAAACACCCATATACATAAATTTAAAAATGTAAATGTCAAATGGAATGTTAAACTGAACCTGCAGAGGGAAGGAGCTCAGTTTCCAAGACAACAGTTACAGCTGAACAATGTGAAACTTATACAAAAGCTGTCCACATTAATTAGCACCATTCACAACATAGTGAAGCTTTATAGCAACTCTTTAAAGTCCTCCTTCATGTGCATGTAATCATGGCTGTTTTCTGTCTTTCATTTATTTGTTTTAAGTGCATGTGTGTGTGTGTGTGTGTGTTGCTGTAGATCAGAGGACAACTTGAGGTAGATGGTTTGCTCTTCCACCTTGTAAGTGCCTTAGGGAGGCAGGTTTGGTGGCAAGCGCCTTTCGCTGCTGATTCATCTCACTTGCCGTGGAAGCTTTTCCTATTGCTTGTTTTATGACCTTGTATTGCATCTTGATTCTCTACAAGCTCTTACCTTCAAGATAGAGTTTGTTTTGTTTTTGAGGTAGGGTCTCACTGTGCAGCCCCGGCTGTCCTGGAACTTAACTATGTAGACCAGGCTGGCGTCCCCAGAGCAGGAAGTAAAAGTGTATGACACCACACTTGGTCAGGTAGTTTTTTTTTTTGTTTTTTTTTTTTTGTTGTTGTTGTTGTTGTTGTTGTTGTTTTAGTTTGTTTTTCGAGACAGGGTTTCTCTGTAGCTTTGGAGCTTGTCCTGGAACTAGCTCTTATAGACCAGGCTGACCTTGAACTCCCAGAGATCTGCCTACCTCTGCCTCCTGAGTGCCATCACCACCCGGCTTGGTCAGGTAGTTTTTTTTTTAAAGATTTATTCATTTATTATGTATACAACATTCCTTCCATGTACACCTGCACACCAGAAAGGGGTACCAGATCTCATTACAGATGGCTGTGAGCCACCATGTGGTTGCTGGGAATTGAACTTAGGACCTCTGGAGGAGCAGTCAGTGATCTTAACTGCTGAGCCATCTTGCCAGTCTCTCAGGTAGTTTTTATTATCCATTTTTCTTAAGGAATATTTTGATTTTTTTAAAGTCTCTCACTTCCAACTGAAACCCTAGCAGACTCAATGACGTTTATCAACTGTCAAACCTTTCTCATATCCTTTTTCCAAATATCTTAAAGTTGGATTCTCAATATTTTCTGTCAACAAAATAAAATGTAGAATTACAAAATCTGACATAGCTATTTGTTCTCTGCCACAGTCAACTCTATTGGATTTAGAGGATGGAGTATAGCAAAGTTTCTTGGTCTGGGTTGTGTTTTAGTGCATCTCTCAGAAGGGCGAGATCTGGAAAAGGCCCATGTTTACCTCAGGACTCTCTTGCTTGCGTCGGTGGCTCTGTTGGATTGTGGGGAGCAAACATATTATGAATAGTCCTTTAAGGGTGTCATCAGACACACTTGAATAAATCTGCACAGCAACCCCACTTAGGCCACAATGCTCTGTGTGTCTCAGCAGACACAGTGTGTTTATGCTGGATGGAGATCCATGTAGAATCCTTGTCCTTGGTGGCCACAAGGGATGTGGACCCCATCCTTGTAATTGCTACTTTTTCTATAGGATTACAGCCTATTGTATTTCCCTTTACCCCTTTTCTTCTTTCTTCTTTCTTTCTTCCTTCCTTCCTTCCTTCCTTTCTTTCTTTCTTTCTTTTTTAGTCTTTTAAGGTAGGGTTTCTCTGTAGCCTTGGCTATTCTGGAACTCACTCTGTAGACTAGGCTGACCTTGAACTCAAATAGATCCACCTGCCTCTGTTTCCTAAGTCCTGGGATTAAAGGCATGTGCCATCACTGCCAGGCCACCCCTTTCTTTCTTTTGATAGGGTTTCATGTCTCTCAGGTTGGCACTAACCTTTCTATAGAGCCAAATAAGTAAATAAATAAATAAATGAATAAATAAATAAATAAAATTTTAAGAAGGCCCTGAACTTCTGCCTATTCTTCTCTCACATTCCGAGGCCTGGGATTCCAGGTGTGAGATAACGGCCTATTATTATTTTGTTTACAATGTCTCAATGAATCCCTGTTTTTGAGTCTCACTATGTAGCATAGGCTGACCTGGAACTTGTGACTGCCCTTCTTCAGCTTTATATTCTATTACAGGCATTATAGTATTATAGGTATATGGCATGATACAGAGCCCTGAACTCCTTTTCAGAGATCAAAATGTCGATGTGCATACATATTCCACTTAATCAAGAAACTGAGATAGATCAGGTTAGCTCAGGAGTTCTAGGGCAAACAGTAAGACTGAGCCCCCCTCCCCAAATAAATAAAAGCAAACACACTTAGGGTTAGGGGTGTAGCACAGTTGATAGGGTGCTTGCCTAGCATGCTTGAAACTCTGGGAGAAGCTAGAGGAAGATCAGAAGTTCATTCTCCATGGTACATAAGGTCGAGGATAGCAAAAAAAAAAAAAAAAAAAAAAAAAAAAAAAAAAAAAAAAAAAAAAAAAAAAAAAAAACAAAACCAAGGGCAAAAATTGATCTTAGGTTCCACAATTTCATTGTATTTGGGCTTACTTTTCTTCTGATTTATCATGTTCTAAGTTCATTAAGACATTTTCCCCTCATGGAGAGAGGGTTTCATGACGTAATTCAGGCCATCCTGCCTCATCCTGCCTCATCCACTTGACCGCTGAGATTACAGGCACCCACCACCATACTACTGGGCTCACTCTGGCTGTTTAAATCCTACTTGTTTCATCAGGCAACTCACAAAACTGGGTGCAGCATGCAAGTTTCCTTCATTTTTAAAATGACATTTACCGGGGGAGGTGACGGCAGGTGCACCGTTGCCATGACACTGCTCTTCCACCATCAATCACGTGGGGCCAAGAGCTGAACTCAGCCCAAGCATCTTTTCCCACTAGGCCATCCTGTAGTATGCAAGTTTAGGGAACACTCTGTGAATCTCAAAGCCTTTTAAAGGCAGTATTTTGGAAGGAGAAAGGAACCAGTAGTGGGAGAGATGGGAGGACAAGACAGGGAAATGACAGTACATATGAGCAAATCACATGATGTGTATGTATGAAAATATCCCATCATTTGTTACCTTTTTTTTTTTCCAGAGTGGGGAAGTATGTGTGGAAGTCAGGGGACTACTGGAGGCTGTTGGTTCTTTTCTTCCACTATGTGGGTCTTAGAGATTGACTGCTAGTCAACAGGCTTCAAGGCAAACTCCTTTACCCATTGAGCGATCTTGCTGGCTTAAACCCCACCATTTTATATAATAATTGTACACATTTCATCTTCGTGTGCTGTGCAACTGACAAGAATGTGTATGTGTGTACGCACATGCTGAGACCAATGCAGGACAAGAGTGATGAGCTCTTTAATCACCCTGCACCACTGGTCCCTTGAGACAGGGTTTTCTCCCTGAACTGAAAGTTCGCCTACTCCATCGCCTACTCCATCTCCAGCGCTGGGGTAAACGGTGTGCACAGCCACACTCAGCATTTGCTGCATGTGCTGAGATTCAAGCTCAGGTGCTTGTGCTTGTGCTTGCAGAAAAGCAATCTTACCCATCCGATCACCTCCCAGCTTCCATTCTTTCTACAAAATGCCTCTTTGGTACCATTTGTATCTGTCCATGAAACTGGACTGTATAAAAAGTGGTGTTCTAAGGGTCCAGTGTCTCATGGCTAAAAACCACTTAACGGTCAGGAACATGTAAATCACAAGGGGAAGACATGTCTTTCTCCCTGGGCATTAAAACATCCCCATTCAGCGCACACCTTTAATTCCAGCACTTGGGAGGTAGAAGCAGGTAGATCTCTGAGTCTGAGACCAGCCTGGTCTACAGAGTGAGTTCCAGGGCAGCCAGGGCTACACAGAGAAACTCTGTCTCAAAAAGCAAAACCAAACAAACAAACAAGATAACAACAAACAACCCCCCAAACATCCCCTTCAATGCTTTTGTCTAAATGGAAGTACTCTGACTATTTTATGCCTTTAGGGAGAAAAAGAAGATTAGACATAAATTCTGTCAGCAGTAGACTAAGTATACAAAATTGAAACTACAATGCACACAAGTGTATGGGTAGACCCCTGTAATCCCAGCATTTAGAAAGAGAAGGCAGGAGCTAGAGAGATGGTCCAGCAGTTAAAAGCATGCACTGCTCTTGCAAAGGACCCAAGTTCTGTTCTCAGCACCCATATTGGGCAGTTCAGAACTGCCTGTAACACCAGCTCCATGGGATCTAACACCTCAGGCCTCTGTTGGCACCTGTACCCACCCATACACAGATGGCACACATATACATACATTTTTTTTTTTTGGTTTTTCAAGACAGGGTTTCTCTGCAGCTTTTTTAGAGCCTGTCCTGGACCTAGCTCTTGTAGACCAGGCTGGCCTCGAACTCACAGAGATCCGCCTGCCTCTGCCTCCCGAGTGCTGGGATTAAAAGCGTGCGCCACCACCGCCCGGCTACATATGCATACTTTTAAAAAATTAAAATTTATTATCTTATTGGTATTTTGCTTGTATGTATGTCTGTGTGAGGGTCTTGGATCCTGGAGTTATAGACAGTTGTAAGCTGCCATGTGGGTGCTGGGAATTGAACCCAGGTCCTGTGGAAGAGCAGTCAGTGATCTTAACCACTGAGCCATTTCTCTAGTCCCTGCTGTTTTGTTTTTTGAGACCGAGTTTCACTATGTACCTCTGGCTGTACTTTAACTTATTATGTAGACTAGGCTAGCCTTGAACTCACAGAAATCTACCTGCTTTTGCCTCCCAAGTACAGTGATTAAAGATGTGCACCACTTTGCCTGCCCCACTAAAGGAAAAAAAAACTTAAAAAAAATCTTTTAAAAGATGAAAGTAGAATCAGGAAGATTACAAGTTCAATGTCATCCAGAGCTCCATAGTGAGTCTGAGAACATCCTGGGGTACTGTCTCAAATAAGAGACTGTCTCAAAAAAAAACCCTCAAACTCTTTTCAAACAATGTATAAATGGCATTGCAACAGAACACATTTAAAGTTATCAAGAAAACATCTGAAATCACAGAAATAGTTGGAGAAATCTGGGATGCCCAAATTAAGAAACCCTTAAGATACTATCACATGCAAACTTGTACTGCCTCATGGAAATCAGTGTGGCAGTTCCCCAAGAGCTGGGAATAGAAGCACCTCAAGATCCAGCCATACCACTCTTGGACATATCTCAAAAGACTCTGTCTACATCCTACTACAGAGACACTTGCTCATCCATGTTCACTTTTGCCCTATTCATAATCGCCAGAAATTGGAAACAACCTGATGTTCCTCGACAGAAAACTGTGATAAAGAAAATATGGAACATTTACACAATGAAATATTACTCAGCTGCTAAAAATAAAACACAATAAAAAATAAACATGAAATCATGAAATTGGCAGGTGAATAGATCATCCTGAAAGATCATCCAGACCCAGAAAGATAAATAAGGTATGTGTTCTCTTATATATGGATAGTGCCTGTTAAATAAACCAAGCTCCAATCCGAAGACCCAGAGAGGTTAAGTATGAAGGAAGGAACTAGTGAGGGGGGAACAACACGTGGGTCTCTATGGGAAGGAAAATAGGATGGATAGTTATAGATGGAAGGGGGCAACTGGAACAGGAAGATCAAACAGGAAGAAAAAGGGAAGAACAGGGTAAAGGGGCAAATTTGGGGAGAGACTGGTGTTTTAAAAGAGATGGCCCCAAAGGGAGTGGCACTGTTAGGAAGTGCGTCCTTATTATTAGAGGAAGTGTCTCTGTGGAGGCAGGCTTTGAGGTCTCATATATGCTCCAGTCATGTCCAGTGAGACAGTTCACTTCCTGTTGCCTGTGGATCAAAGATATAGACTTCTCAGTTCCTTCTCCAACACTGTGTCTTATCTAGCTGCACACTGCCATGTCCAACCATGATGATAATGACCCGAACCTCTGAATTGTAAGCCACCCAATGAACTGTTTTCCTTTATAAGAGTTGCTGTGGTCATGGTGTCTCTTCACAGCTAAAGAAACCCAAACTAAACAGACAGTCAAAACTAATGGCAATTTGAGAGGTCATATAGAAAACGAATACAGTAGAAACTCCTTATCTTATCTTCACATCTCTCTCTCTATATATATATGTGTATATGTATACACACACACACACACACACACACACACACACACACACACATATATATATATATATATATATATATATATATATATATATATAAAATCTTCATATATATGAATGGAATCACCAAATAACTAGGGAGACAAAGTTGCAACTCAAAATCTCTTGTCACTAAATGAAACTTCAAGCTCTGAGAATGAGTAACATCTAATCAAGTTGTTGCCAAATAGCTTCATGGAAACCCCAAAACAACTCAGACTATTGCCAAAGCTATTGGTTGCTCTCGAGAAACAGGTGGTTTCAGCCTTATTGCTGAAAACATCTATATAACTCATTGAACATAGTGATGTTGAGCTGGTGCCTACTTAGAACCTTCATTCCCACTGACTAGTGTTCCTGGTACTGGAAGATAACTCTGCATCTGACCAAACGAGAAAGGTAACCACCAACCCAGCTACAAATACTTCAGTCTACAATGGTGACCTTTGGCAGTGTACACTGCTATAATAGCAGACAAAGCTTGTGGAACTAATCAACCAATATCTGACTGGATTGAAGGCCTACTCCATGAGATGGAACCCATCCCCAACACTGCTCAGGTGGCCAAGAACTTGGGATTAGATAGACCATGGACTTGGGTGAAGACCAAATTCTACTGTTCTGCAAAAGGAATGTAGCAATAAAATGACTCCTAGCAACATTCTGCCATACTTAAAGATCAGTGTCTTGCTCAGCCACCATCAGAGATCACACAGATGGAAACAAACACAGAGAGCCACAACTGATAATGTGCGGAGAGAGAGAGACCCTGGGATACTCAGTCCTAAATGGAATGTCTCCATCAAATACCTCCCCTCAGGGGACTGAAGAACACTAAGGAATCAAGGCCTTCTAAACACAGTAGGATCGACACACACATAGACCAGAGACTGTGACAGCATGCATAGGGCCTGCACAGGTCTAAACCAGATCCATCTGTCCCAGTGGTGAAAGGCCGCGTGGGTACAAGCCCCCATCTCTAACACAGAAGCTGTTCCCAATTGATAACCAAAGGAAAAACTAGTTTTCTCCAATGGAGTCTCACTGGGCAAACAAACCATTCTTTTTTTTTTTTTTTTTCGACACAGGGTTTCTCCGTAACTTTGGAGCCTTTCCTAGAACTAGCTCTTGTAGACCAGGCTGGCCTAGAACTCAGAGATCCGCCAGCCTCTGCCTCCCAAGTGCTGGGATTAAAGGCTTGCGCCACCACCGCCCAGCCCAAACAAACCATTCTTAAGGGCAGGCTCCATGCCCATCAATAGATGGCCAACACAAAACCCAATGGCATTATTGGAGGGTTGTTTTTGCCCCATCTTAAAGGTCTCTGCATATATATTGGTTTCCGATTTTGTGTTTTTATGGCTTTCTACGTGTGTGGATGTGCCACTCTGCATCTGTTTCTTGTGCCTTTTCTTTAGCTCCTTTTCTTCTGTATGTTTGTTTGCTTATATCTTACTGTTACTTTTTAGTGCCTTTGGGGGGGTTGTTTAGTTTGAGACGGTCCCAATATGTAACTTTGGCTGTCCTGAAACTCGTTATGTAGACCGGGTTGGTCTCAAACTCACAGAGATCCTGAGTGCTGGGATTAAAGGCACGTGCCATTACCTCTATCTGAGTGAGAGGGAAGGAGGGGAGGATCTGGGAGGAAAACCTTAATTAGAATATAATGTCTGCAAAATATCTATTTTCTTTTTTTAAAAGATTTATTAATTATGTATACAGTATTCTGTCCGCATGTATGCTGCAGGCCAGAAGAGGGCACCAGATCTCATTACAGATGGTTGTGAGCCACCATGTGGTTTCTGGGAACTGAATTCAGGACCTCTGGAAGAACAGCCAGTGTTCTTAACCTCTGAGCCATCTCTCCAGCCCCCCAAAATATCTATTTTTAATTAGAAAATAGGAAAAAAGATATGAACACAAGAATAAAAACCTCTAAGATGGAAACTCCTACAACACCCCCCCCCCACTGCACCTCCAAAATTTTAAATGATGTGGTTTACTCCTTGTACATTGGAGGCTGAAGGTAGACAAAATGAGTTCCAGGACAGTCTGGATGGACTACAGAGCAAGACCATATTATCAGAAAGGGTGTGTGTGGCCAGGCAGTGGTGGCACATGATGCCTTTAATCCCAGCACTGGGGAGGCAGAGGCAGGAGAATCTCTGTGAGCTTGAGGCCAGCTTGATCTACAAGAGCTACAGCGAAACCCTGTCTTGAAAAACAAAAAAACAAAAGAAAGAAAGAAAGAAAGAAAGAAAGAAAGAAAGAAAGAAAGAAGAAAAAAAGAAAAAGAAACGGTATGTGGGGAAATGTGGAGCTAGGAATATAGCTCAGTCATAGACTGATTGCCAATAACAAGAAAGAGAACCAAACAATAACAACAAAAAACCAACCAACTAGAAAACAAAACAAGACCCTACAATTATGAAGTAATTTAAGATGTCTAAGTCTTAAAATAAATTAAAAATATAAAGGGGACACCAAGATGGCTCAGCAAGAAAGCACATGTGCTGCTTAGCACAACAATCTCAGCTGGATCCCGGAATGCATATGGTAGAACTGCCTACTGCAGGTGTCTTCTGCTATAAACCAAGAAAGTGTCACCTTCTACAAAATAAAAATGTACGATGCTGGGTGGTGACGGTGCACGCCGTTAATCCCAGCACTTGGGAGGCAGAGGCAGGCGGATCTCTGTGAATTCTCAGTCAGCCTGGTCTATAAAGCGAGCTCCAGCACAGCCAGAGCTAAACGGTGAAACCTGTCTCGAAAAACAAACCAAAACAACAACAAAAATGCAGTAGAGTGGTAGCTATACCCCAGGCACTGCCCAAAGCACACCAGACAATACAGAAAACATCAACTATGAAGAGATGGTTGCTATGAGTATCTATGGGAAGCCGTAATGGTGCCTGATTAATTGAAGTTTCTTATGCATTGTACTGAGAAAGGGCGCAGAATGACACACCACCCAGACCTACAGAGGCAAAAACAGAATGAAGGAGGCAAGGATGTAAGCAAGCAAAAAAGTACTAGCCATAATATTCTTGAAATTTCTGCCAAGAAGAAAAAGTATGGCTGGAAAAAAAAATTTTAAATCAATCATTTTGAATAAATCTAATGAATAAGAATATAGATGATGTCTCTATTTCTCTTCAGCTTTTATCTAGACTGATTTGGGATATGGAGCATATAGGTTGGGTGTGTTCCCAGAAAAGAATACGGTTCAGGACTCTAGATTGATTTTCTTCTTAAAAAGACTTCATTATTCATGTGTCTGTATGTGTACTTGCACACGAGTATCCAGAGACCACAAGAGGGAGTCTGATCCCCTGGGGCTCGAGTTACAGGCAGTTGTGAACATGTCAGTGTGAGTTCTGGGAACAGAACTCTGGTCCTCTGGACTAGCAGCAGGTATTCTGAACCACATAGCCACTTCTTCAGCCTCCGATTGCTTTGAATAGGAAAACTGTGGGCCGGTGAGATGGTCAGTGAGTGAAGGTGCTTGCCAAGCCGTGCCCGACAGCCTGAGTTCTGTCCCTGGGACCCACGTGGTGGAAGACTTGAGCAGATTCCTGTAAACTGTCTTTTGATCTCCGTGTGCACTGTGACACGCATGCCTATTTCATTCCCACCACACACACACACTAGAAAACCACCACGAATTTAAAATGACTATAAAATACATGCTCCCAAGCACTTGAGCTATTTGTAATCTTGAGGACTTACCAGAACCTGGGAAGGATTGTATTATGATTTGTATCTGAAATGTACCCCAAAAGTTCACATACCGATGGCTTGGTCCCCAGGGCTGCGGTGTTCAGTGAGAAATGTGCGAGATCTGGTCACGAGGGCTCTGGCCTCACTGATGACTGAGCCATCTATAGATCCACGGCCTAATGTGTTTCGGGTAGAAGGCTTTGCTAGTCTGTTTGCTTATCTATTTATTTATATCACCATTTACCTAAAAGTTGTGAAAGAACAAGGACATTCTAAAGACCATGAGAGCTGTATTATGAAATGTAGTTGCTGGAAGTTATTATAGGCTAGCATGTTTAATATAAGCCAACTAGAGAATCTACACTAAAACAATGTTTATATTCCACAAGTCTTCATTATCACCAGCTTGCTACCCAGAAGTTGTAACAACCAAGATGAAACGGCGTTGCTCAGAGGGAAGAAAACATAGCACTCTAGGACAATCAGGACAGATATCACAAGTTCAAAATCAACAGCATCATCCAACAGGCCTTACTGCTGCCAGCAACACCACATTTCAGGGCACACAGACAGAATTTCCAGACAGTTGATTTCTCTTGGGTATGGATTATATTTTTTACTAAACACTGAGGATTAAGTTTATGTGACTTTCTAACATTCCTTACTTTCAAAAAGTTTTCTCAACTGCTGGATCTAATGAACTAAAAGTACTTAGCAGAACTACAACCTTCTGTATGTCTTTTATCAGTGTATTTCCCTTTACTGCAAAGTCTCACATATTTAATAAGTTCCTAGGAAATAGTGTCGGCTTTAATATTTCTTTCCTTAATTCATGGGGCATCTTGAGTATGGGTTCTTTTATGTTTCCAAAGTAAACTGTCATAATTGGGGCTGATCCACACTGGTTTCTTAATAGTGTAAGTTCCAGTCTGATAAAATCAAGACACGAGGGACTAAGGATATTTGACATTCTGCCTATCTGAAGTGATTCTATTCACCATGAGGTACTAGTGTTCGGTTAGTAGGTAAAATCTGCTGTAGCCTTCGCTACATTCTCAGCGAAAGGTTTCTCTCTAGTGTGGATTTTTACATGATGAATGAGATTCGAGGATGAAGTGAAGGTTTTCTCACATTCTATACACTCATAGGGCCTCTCACCAGTGTGAGTTCGGATATGTTCAGTTCGGCTTGAGGAAGTAGTGAAATCTTTGCCACAATACTTACACTTATAGGGTTTTGTTCCGGTGTGAATACGAATGTGTTTAGTAAGGTATGAAAAATACTGAAAGGATTTCCCACATACATCACATTCAAATGGTTTTTCCACTGTGTGAGTTTTTAAATGGTCATGCAGCAGATTGTACCTACGGTAGGCTTTCCCACATTCTTTACACTCATAGGGCTTGTCTCCAGTATGAATGCTTAGATGTTTGCGTAAGTACGAGGAGTTGAGGAAGGCTTTCCCACACTCCTTACATATGCACGGTCTCTCTCCACTGTGCGTTCTTAAGTGCCTACGCAGGTATGAGGAAGCATGGAAGACTTTCCCACATTCTCCACATATATGAGGCATCTCTCCACTGTGAGTTTTTCTTATATGGTTATGTAGGTATGAGGAATTGAGAAAGGCTTTTCCACATTCCTTGCATATATAGGGTCTCTCCCCACTGTGAGTTCTCACATGTCTACGGAGATTCGAGTAAGAATGGAAGGCTTTCCCACATTCCCCACATATATAGGGTCTCTCTCCACTGTGAGTTCTTCCTATGTGGTTCCGTAGGTACGAGGAAGTCAGGAAGGCTCTTCCACATTCCTTACATATGTAAGGTCTCTCTCCACTGTGAATCCGTACGTGTTGACTAAGGCGTGGAGATGAAGCAAAGGCCTTCCCACACTCTTTACATGCAAAGGGTTTTTCTGAAGCATGAGTTGATATATGTGTTATAAGGCCTGAGCGCTTAGCAAAGGCTTTTCCACAATCCTTGCATTTATATGGTTTCTCTCCCGTATGAGTTCTAAAATGTTCCACTAGCCTTGAGTAGGTAGTGAAGGCTTTCCCACATTCCTTACATTCATAGGGTTTTTCTCCAGTGTGACTTCGTAAGTGTCTATTAAGATTTGAAGAACGCCCAAAGGCTCGTCCACAAATCTTACAAGGATACGTTTTTATGGTGTGCATTTGAACAGAGGCGTCATGACTCGAGTGAGTAAAATGTCCAGTGTTGCAGATGCTGTGAGTTTTCACTTGTGTCTTGAAATACGAGTGCTCACTGAAGATCTCTCCACATTGTACATCGTAACAGAGTTCTCGTGCGCCATGGCTTCTGACCTGCCGATAAAAGGATGACTTATCGTTAGAGAGTTTTTCAGACTCACTGAAGGACTCCACTTAAGTGAAGGTAGAAAAATGGTGATTTTTGCCATTTTGACTATATGCAAGACTCTTATCCTAAAGTCTAGAACCATCAGTTTTAATTTGGAAAGATGCCTTAGTATTTTCGTAGTTTTGTTTTTGAGACAGGTTCTTACTATGTAGCCACAGCTGGCCCGAAGCACAATATGTAGAGAAGGCTGGCTTTAAACTCCCAGAGCTCCACTGGCCTTTGCCTTCTGTATGTTGGAATTAAAGGTAAGGTATGTGCCACCACATCTGACCCCTGGCCTTTTCTTCTTCTTCTTCTTCTTCTTCTTCTTCTTCTTCTTCTTCTTCTTCTTCTTCTTCTTCTTCTTCTTCTTCTTCTTCTTCTTCTTCTTCTTTTTTTTTTTTTTTTGAGAAGGTCTATTAAATAGACTGGGTTAGCCTCAAACTCAGAGATCCACCAGACTTTGCCTCCCAAGTACTCAGATTAAAGGTGTGCACCACCATGCTTGGCTTTGCCTGAGCATATTAACGAAATTATTTTAAGAACCTCAGAAATCAGTAATCTATGTTGAGGAATCAGTACTTAGGAGGACTCTATCACTCCAAATTTTGACCTAGACTCTAAGACATTTTTCTTAGTAGGTGATTATCACTTCTCTTATTTTTATCATTTGTGCTGATTTTCTACAAAATTCTCAATCTTTCCTGAGTGTGGTAAATAAGAAATCTCCTGATTAACATCACCAACACTGTTCTCTTCTGTTGCTGTGAATGAATGGTAAAGTATGTTCAACTTTTTAATAGCATCTTTAAAATTTCTGCCATGCTTTCTTTCAAACTGAAAGATGCAACAGTAGTTGCCATTTGATATAAGCTCAAAATAATTGTTAAGATATAGACAAATTGCCTTAAAGCTAGTATCTAGTTACACATGTGGAGCCATGTGCTTGTGGGACCCCCCGGCCTGCCTCTCTCTCTCTCTCTCTCTCTCTCTCTCTCTCTCTCTCTCTCTCTCATGCTGGGTGATGTATACAGATGTCACTGAGTTGGAATTTTAGGTATTCATCGTCTATAGAGTGAACACCAGGCCATCCAGGGCTGTGTGAGATCCTGTCTTAAAGAAATAAAATAAACAAATAGAATGTACTTACTTTGGAGGGGAGAACGCACACACATGGCAGTGTGCATGAAGAGGTTAGAGGATACCTGTGAGAGCCCCTTCTCTCCTCCTACCATGCGGGTACCGTGGATCAAGTCTCATGTTGTCAGACTAGAATTCAAGAGTCTTTACCCAATGAGACATCTTGGCCAGCGGGATCTCTTAAAGAATAGGTTTGTTTGTTTGTTTGTTTGTTTGTTTGTTTGTTTTTTAAAAGAATAGGTTTTGTGATCAGTTTGGGTCACCCAAAAATTCATTATATTCAAAATACTTCTTAGATATACTGCTGCTCTCTCCTGGGTGCAGGAATGAGGGAAATAACAAATATCTTTAGTCAGTCTTACTGTTTGTATTCCACTGGGAGTCTGTCCCCTCAAAAACTCCTGACGCAGTGTTGACTCTTTGGTGCCAAGTGGCATTTCCCATTCTGAAAATAAACAGAAAAACAAAATTAAGAGTTGGCAAAAAAAAAATAATAAATAAATGAACAGTTACAAAGTTAAACGACACAGGGCTTTTTTGAATGTTTCTACTGAACCTGGCTAAGAAAAAAGAAAAGTGTGATCATCTTGACCAGGTCAATAAATTGACTACACTAAGGATGTGAGTTTTAAATGTTTTATTTCAAACTGACTCTTTGAAAATTAAAACTCATGGCAAACAAGAGCTGCACTATCAGGGCTGCAAAGTAGCAAAGATCTGAGCAAAGAATATAAACAACAATAATAAACAACAAACACAATACGTCATTTCACAAAACTACAGGAACACCTGAGAAGGCAAAAAGTAAGAGTCTATGAAATAGAGGGTTCTGTACCCTTTCAGGTACATGGCCCACACTTAAAGCCATCAAGTGCATCTTTAAAACACTTCACATTTCATTCTTTTTTTTTTTGTTTGTTTTTGTTTTTGTTTTTCGAGACAGGGTTTCTCTGTAGCTTTGGAGCCTGTCCTGGAACTAGCTCTTGTAGACCAGGCTGGTCTCGAACTCACAGAGATCCACCTGCCTCTGCCTCCCGAGTGCTGGGATTAAAGGCGTGCGCCACCACCGCCCGGCTTTTCACATTTCATTCTTAACACATTCTTCACAAACATTCACCTTGGAGATCTTCTCTATGCAAATCCTCTTCTTCCAACCAGGAGATCAGACTGGGTTTGATGACCTCGCATCCTATATATGGCCAAGTGCATTTACGGAGGAAGTTCATGCAAAAGAGCATAAAAGTGAGCATAATTCAGGAGCTGTTTGGGTTTCTGTTTCTGTTTTTTGGACAGGGTATCACTATGTAGTCCTGGAACCTGATATGTAAACCAGGATGGCCTCAAACTCATAAAAAGCTGTCTGTCTTCCTCGTGAATACTTCGATTAAAGGTGTGTGCCACCATGACAGGCCATGAAGCTATGCTTCTAATGAAAGCAGGGCAATTATTTAAGAAAGGTTAAACAAGCAAATACTGCCTCTTCTATGCCCTGTTTACTGCTGAATTGACACCACAATTGATGGTTATATACACTCCGAGAAAACACTAATACTTCGGGTCAAATAGAAAGCAAAGTAAAACAAAGATAATTTTACTTCCAAACAGCAGGCTACAGAGTATCAGATTCATATAAGCAGGATGTACTCTTTTTTGACTCAGTATATAAAAGGAAGAGAATGACAACATTTCTATATTTTTCTTTCTCGTTCTCACTTTTATTTATTTATTTTTTTAAAATATTTATTTATTATGTATACAATATTCTGTCTGCATGTATTCCTGCAGGCCAGAAGAGGGCACCAGACCTAATTACATGGTTGTGAGCCACCATGTGGTTGCTGGGAATTGAACTCAGGACCTTTGGAAGAGCAGGCAATGATCTTAACCTCTGAGCCATCTCTCCAGCCCCCTCACTTTTATTTTTTTTGGGGGGGGCAGTGCTGGGAATTAAACACAAGGACTTGCACAGAACACCCAACTCAATAAACTTGACTTTTACATATTTATTTATTTGAGACAGGGTCTCACTGTGAGTTCTAACTGTCCTGGAACTCAGTATATAGACTAGGCTGACCTCATACTCACAAAGACACATCTGTCTCTGCCTCCCAAGTACTGGGATTAGAGCTAGCACCACTAACATCCAGGCAATGACTGTATTTCTAACAGGGTGATTGGCAGTGATGCCATTCATTTAGCACAGCATCTTGAGAACCAGCACAGAAGATGAAAAGGCATAGCAGACCCCACTTACTCATGGCTTTACTGTCTGTGGTTAGTTACACACTACCCCCGTCCTGGAAATAATAAATATAAATGCCCAGAGAAGACTCAGCATTGCACGTCATTTTGAGTAGCATTACAGAATCTCACACCACTCTTCTGTTCTGCCCTGAACACAAATCACCCTTTGCCATTGCCACACTGCACCCGCTGCCTGCTCCACAGCTATTCAGTATCTTTCTGAGTAGCTCGCCTGTTGCACCGCAGCAGCACCTGCCAGGTATGGTGGCACAGACCTTGGGAGGCAGAGGCAGCCTGAGGTAGAGTTCCGGGTCAGCCACAGCGAGAACCTACCTCAAAACAAACAAAAAGCTGAGTTAGAATTCCAGGTCAGCCACAGCGAGAACCTACCTCAAAACAAACAAAAAGCAGCATAGCCACGCTTATGCTCATGTGGCCCTCATTTTACTAATGGCCTCAAAACACGACAGTAGTCTCGACGGCACTTCAGATTAGGCCAAAGAGAAGTTGTAAAATGTGGGAGGGAAAACGCTGGGGTTGCTAATATTTATTCTTAGGTTAGGAGTTTTCTCTCTCTCTCTGTCTCTCTCTCTCTCTCTCTCTCTCTCTCTCTCTCTCTCTCTCTCTTTCTTTTTTTCTTTTTCAAGATAGGACTTCTCTGTGTAATGGCCCTAGCTGTCCTAGAAGTAACTCTAGACCAGGCTGGCCTCGAACTCACAGAGATCTTTCTTCCTCTGCTTCCGAGTGCTGGGATTAAAGCCGTGTGCCACCACCCTTGGCTCAGAAGTTTTATTTCTTATTTGAGTGTTTTGCTTTCTCGTATTTGTGTACTATGTGTACACAGAGCCCCGAGACATGAAGAGGCAGCCAGTCTGGAACTGCATTTAACAACAGGTAAGGTTGTGAGCTGCTATTTGGGAGCGGGGAACCAAGACTGGGTCCTTTGCAAGAGCAACAAGTGCTTTTAGCTGCTGAGCCATCTCTCCAGCCTAATGCTAATTAGTATCTAGTCTCAAGAAGTTTCCAGTCAGATGTTATGGTACGTATCTATGATCCCAGCACTTGGAAGTGGAGACAAGAAGATCAGGACAAGGTCAACCTTAACTACAATGAAATCTTGTTTCCAAAAATTAAATCTCCAATGTGTGAAATCAAGAAAAAGGAACTCAAAAGTATTAGCTCAACTGTACATACAATTCAGTTTCACCTACAGTTTTAGGCATCCACTGGGACTCTTGGATCTTGTCTCCCACAGACAGACTCAGGACAAAGTTTGTGTGTCTGTACTTTCCATTGCATTTTGATCCTTCAGCACACCTAGGATATGCCATCCTTCTCCTTCCTAAGAAGCCATAAGGAGCAGTGGCAGTCCTACCTGCTGAGGCCAGGTTCTGATAGTTCTCCAGCATAACCTCTCTGTAGAGGTCTCTGTGAGCTTGATCCAATAAAATCCATTCTTCTTGGGTGAAGTCCACAGCCACATCATCAAAAGTCACCGAGACCTAAATCACACACACACACACACACACACACAGATTAAGAGAGAGAGAGAAAGCGAGAGAGATATTGAGTAAACAATAACATGTGCACCAATGTTCTCTACATTGAAGCAATACCCAATATCCACACAGATCTGAGAGCGTCCATTGACTGCCCCAGGACTTAGTGGCCCCAATACCCCTGCCCACATCTACACTCAACTTGTTGATCTGCTCCAGACATTTACAATTAATGACCCTTCTGACAGGTGAACAGACCTCGCCACAATCAGACTAGAAGCCCTTCTCTCAATTTCTTAAAATATATTTCTCAGCACACTACATATATTACCTTAACAGTAATAGACAAATACTCCAAAAAAGGACACTAGATCTTCCTTATCATCTGTCGGAATAACTGAACTGGACATAATTAATGTGCAAAGATTAATTAGTAATTATTGAAATCTGGAATGAGTTTTAGGTGTTACCTCAACCACTCTCAGCTCTTGAGGGAACTTCTACTTGTTTTAGACTCTGGACGTAAGCCCGCCCTGAAGAAGGAGGGACTACAAGGTGGGGTGAGACACAGATCTACATACCTGGTAACAATTGGTCAGACAATCAGCTACCATCTTCTCTACCTTTATCTTTTCTTCAAGAACAGAGTCTGAGTCCTTGACAAAGAGTTCCTGGGAAAAGACAAAAGACACGAACAGTTCTCAAAAGAAAAACAAACAAATAAAATTTAAAAAAAAATGTTTATTATCCCTAGCAATTGGGGAAAAGAAAATCAGAAAAACTTTGATGGCAAAGTTCAACCAACAACAAATGAGTGTGGGGGAAAAGGAACCTTCCTTCATTGTTGGTGGGACTGCAAACTGGTATAGCCACTACGGGAATCAATGTGGAGAATCAATCAATCAATCTTTCTCTCTCTGGTTTTTCGAGATAAAGTTTCTCTGTGTGGCCCTGGCTATCCTGGAACTTGCTCTGTAGACTAAGCTATCCTCAAACTCAGAGATCCTCCTGGCCCTGCTTCCCAAGTGCTGGCATTAAAGGCATGGGTCACCACCACCTGACTCAAGTGTGGAGAACTCTCAAAAAGCTAAAGATAAAGCCAGACAGAGCTGGTGCATGCCTATAATTCCAGTAGTTGGGAGGCAGAGGCAGATGGATCTCCGGGAGTTTGAAGCCAGCCTGGTCTACTGATGTGGGATGTCCTTCAGTATATGTGTTGCTTTTATTGATTGATGAATAAAGCTGTTTTGGCCAAAGGCTTAGCAGAGTAAAGACAAACAGGAAATTTGAACAGAGACAGAGAGAGTAGGCGGAGCTGAGGAGACACCATGTAGCTGCTGAACAAGAAAGTCGCCAGAAACTTACTGGTAAGCCACAGCCTTGTGGTTATATACAGATGAATAGAAATGGGTTAGTTTAAGATATAAGAGCTAGGGCTGGAGAGATGGCTCAGTGGTTAAGAGCACTGGCTGCTCTTTCAGAGGTCCTGAGGTCAATTCCCAGCATCCACATGGTGGCTCACAACCATCTGTAATGAGATCTGGCGCCCTCTTCTGGCATGCGGGCATACATGGAGGCAGAATGTTGTATACATAATAAATAAATGAAATCTCTTTTTTAAAAAAGATATAAGAGGGCTGGAGAGATGGCTCAGAGGTTAAGAGCATTGCCTGCTCTTCCAAAGGTCCTGAGTTCAATTCCCAGCAACCACATGGTGGCTCACAACCATCTATAATGGGGTCTGGTGCCCTCTTCTGGCCTGCAGTCATACACACAGACAGAATGTTGTATACATAATAAATAGATAGATAGATAGATAGATAGATAAATAAATAAATGATATAAGAACTAACTAGGAATATGCCTGAGCCATTGGTTAAAGAGTGTTGTAATTAATATAGTTTTTGTGTGATTATTCAGATCTGAGCAGCCAGGAAATGAAAGTGCAGCCTCTGTCTATTTACATAATGGTGCCTAACATTTGGCAACCTACTTCCACATAAAGCCTAGAAAGCTTATAAAAAGTACTTCTAGACCCACAAAAATGGGAGTCAATTGGAGCTTGTGGTAGCCACAATTTTTCAGATAGGCTCTGTTTGTTGGCTGCAAGCAGAGGTGCAGCTTCTCTCAGAGACAGCTTGCTGGTTCATACTGGTGGCAGCAATGGCTCTGGCTCTTCTGGGAGGTCCTGCTACAGAGCATTTAAATGGGGTTTCTGAGCAGAGTGCTACAAGTTGCTTAATGGTAATACAGACCCTCTGTGTCCCTGGAGCATGGCTCGCAGAGGCAGTGAACATACCTCTACCATATTGGACAGGGTGAAGCCAACAGACAAAGCTGTAGCATTATTCCTAGACATACCTGCTTAGCATTAAAAGAAAAACAAAGTAAAACAAAACTCTCCTGGTTAGAAAATGATTACAGATACACAACAAGAGATTCAGACAAAAAAGATCTCTGAATGGGACACAGTGTTGGGTAAATGTACATGGGCTTAGGACAGAGAGAAGAAAGAGTACAGTCACAGATTAAAGGAGTAAAGATATTAAAATAAATATTAAAAAGTAACAGAGTAAAAAAAATAAGGCACATATACAGTTACAGGAGGAGACCTTATTCAAAAATAAAAGATGACACCATATTACTCACTTCTCCCTTACCCATGCAAGAGTGGGAGGTGGGCTAGGGAGACGGCTCAGCAGGCAGAGGTACTTGCTTGCCTGCTGACAGAGTTCAATCCCCAGGATTCAAAATAGTAGGGGGAACTGCAAGGCATCCTCTAACCTCCACATGTCTGCTGTGACGTCTTTTCACGCAGGCACAAATATGAAAGTACACTAAAAGAAGTTTGAAGTGTGGGAGACTTAGGGGTGATATTTTCTAAAGGTCCAGTGCTGTTGTCAAGCAAAGCATTCATTTGAAGATTTCATTTAGGTTATTGCTCCTTATGCCAACCAAAACAAGACATAACACTTAACAGATACTTGAATTTGGAGCACAAAATTTTCAAGATTCATATATGCTTTAACACATCTACAGTCAGCTATATGGCCTCCAGCTTCACGTGCGTGCCAGAACAAGTTACGACAGCTCTAGTAGAAGGGGGCTCAGCAGGCAAAGGAGCTTGCCGCAGAAGCCTGGAGACCCGAATTCAATCTCTAGAACCTACAAAAAGAAAGAATGGACCCCACAAAGTTGCCCTGTGCCACAGCCACACCCATCACCATACACATGTATACAAGAATAATAATTAAAAATCCTAAAGCATGTAATACAAGGTTTTCAAGTGCCTAATCTGAATCATTCAGCAGATCCAAAAGATGTCCAAGTGCCAGATGTCAGGCAACACCTTAGCCTTCTTGGTACTTCAGCACAATCCTAAGCCTTTTGTGTATCTGCTGCCGGAGGCTAGACTCAGAGCCTCCTGCCTGCCAAGTAAGTTCACTACCCATGAGCCACACACGCTCCAGGCACCAGGCCCTCCTTTCAGGATCAACGCGTCTGCTTTTGAGAAACAGCTGTGGCTCACGACCAGGACATCACGGGATAACTACAGACACACACAGTTACTAGTGGAGAACTGAGTAACTGCTGCCGGAACAGCCCAAGGAGTATGGTGCTCATAGTAGCTCTTACTGCAGCTTACAGACATCTCTTCTGGAGTTATGGAGCACACAGGAAAAAGAGAAAGGAGGAAACACAGGAATTTTAAACATCCCTTGAGACTTCAATTAGAAATAGCAAAATGTATGACTTTCCTAAAGAATGTAAGACTCTTCAAAAATTACTACAAAGCCAGGCATGGTGCTAGACACTAGAAATCCCAACAACTGGGAGGTAAAGGCTAGAGGATCAGAAGTTCAGGGTCAGCCTCAACTACATAGCAAGGTTGAGGCCAGCCTGGGTTACATGACACCCTATTTCAAAGAACAGAAGCCATGAATTTGGATCAGTGAGTAAAGACCAAGCCAGAAATCCCAAGTTTTACCTCCAGCACCAGAGATGGTGGAAAGAGAACCAACTCCTGAAAATCGTTCTCTGACCTCTGAACCAGGGTTAGTTCCTGAAATTAAGGATGCACAGGCCTAGCAACTTCAGGTAAAGAGGGCAGTACTCCTATATTCACCAGCAGAAAGCCATAGTCCCACTGTATCTATACATTTATGTTCAAAATATTCAGTGTGTAACTCACTGAATGAGCAGTTTTACGAGCAGTAAAGTCAAGAGGAGAAGAGGTAAAGAGAGAGAGGAAGAAAAGAGAGTAAAGAAACGCAAGGAAAAGGAAGAAAAAAAAAGAAAAGGAACGACTAAATAAATAAATATTCAGGGGGGGTGTGGTGGCGCACGCCTTTAATCCCAGCACTACGGAGGCAGAGGTAGGCCGATCTTCACGAGTTCGAGGCCAAACTGGTGTACACAGCGAGTTTCCGTTCAGCGGGGAGAAAAAGAAAGAAAAAAAAAGAAAAGAAAAACATTCACACTTACCACAAACAGAAATGTTACTGCTAGACACCTAAGAGCACTTTTTCTACCCCAATGTCATATGACAGAATTAAACAGACGATGCCAAAGACAAAGCCACACTCTGCGAGGTAAGATTCCTTCACAAACCCCAGCCCGCGGTGCTCACCGGAGTTCCACAATCAGGGGTGGTGCAGAGGAGGCGGCGGCTGCAGGGCGATGTAGAGCGGTGGAGTTCTGTCCTGGAAGACCGACTTATCTGGAAGGCTGAAAGGCGGCTTGGGAGTTTTCTGCAGAGGGGACCGAGCAGACTGCAAGTTCCTTCCCGGGAGAGCGTCCGCAGCGGCGGAGGGAGGCGAGGTGCACGCCAGACCCGCGGGTCCCGGGCTCCGAGCCTACGCCGACGGCCTCTCCGCGGGCTGCGGACACAGCCACGCCTTACACTGATCCTCCACGGCCGCCGTCGCGCCCCCCTCCTCGACTCCCAGGGAGTAAAGATGGACCAGAGGCGAAGAAAGACACTGCAAACTACAGGACAGAGCCATCGCTAGGAAAAAAAGGGGGGCGCTATGTCGGTGTCACTTCCGCTTCCGTCCTGGAGTGCAGACCGGGAGATTCGGGTCTTGGCCACCCTGGACAGAGGTGGGATTTAGGAAGTGAGAAATGGCTCTGGGTTTAGGAGTGTTGCTCTTGTAGAGGACCCAGGTGGTGGTGCACAGTTGTCCGTAGCTCCACCATGTTTGACTTAGCTCTTAAACCTGCCCCTCTGTCTCCGTCGTTCACGTAAGCGGCAAAGGCAGACAGATCTCTGTGAGTTCGTGCTAGCCTGCATAGTGAGTCAGAGAGAGACTGAGATTATTCTCGAGGCAAATATGAGCGACTTTGGCCCAGGAACACAGATTTGAAGTTACCCCAAATTCCACATGCAAATGTAACTGTTTGACGAAATTATTATAGTAACAGAACAAAGAAGATCGTAAAGCAGATAACAGACCTTAGCAAAGCTGACACCACGATGGAAGTACCGTTCAGGATGCAAAAGTCAGCATGTAGACAGCACCGCCTGCTAAAACTAAAGCAAAGGCCTAGTCCATCAAGTCCGTAGTTCTGGGAAAGTCTCTAAATGTACTCACTCTGCCTTTTGGCTTCTGTAGTTCTGCTTCTGGCTAACTGTTCTCGTTAACTAAAGTATGTCAGCCCAGGACATGGTTTTTCTGCTTAAAAGCTCATGCTGAGAAGGACTTGGGTTATAGTGGGATCTTGACCACCCAGTGTAGTCACCAGCTGGCTAATAAAGACTTTCTATTGGCTTAAACTCGTGTCTGTTTTAGTTTTTTTTTTTTTGGGGGGGGGGGGGGGGTTTTTTCAAGACAGGGCTTCCCAGTAGCTACGGAGTCAGTCCTGGAACTCTCTCTGTAGACCAGGCAGGCCTCAAACTCACAGAGATCCGCCTGCCTCTGTCTCCCGAGTACGAGGATTAAAGGTGTGTGCCACCACCACCTGGCTTTTCTGTTGGCTTAAACTGGAGTCCAAGCAGTCTTCTCTGGTGGATACCCCACAAAAAGCACAACCCCAGATACTTGTAGACAGCAGGTGCATGGATTTGTTTCTTTGTTTATTTTAATTAATTTTATTTTAGGTGCATGGGTGTCTTGCCTGCATGTGTATCTCTGCAGCATGTGCATGCAGAGCCTGTTGAATCCAGAAGAGGGCATCAGATCCGCTGGAACTGGAGTCACAGACAGTGGTAAGGTGCCATGTGAGTGCTGGGAATCGAACCAGGGTCCTATGGAAGAGCAGTCAATGTTTTTAACTACGGAGCCATCTCTCCAGTCCCCCCAGGATTTTGTTTCTTGATCTACTCAGTCAACCTGTGTCTTTTGATTGGAGAATTGAGGACATTAATATTTAAAGTTATTGTTAAAATGTGTATGATAATTATGGTAATTGTGTTGATTTTGGAGTTATTTGTGTTTTGGGTGGTACTTTGTGTGTGTAGAGGGGTTTGTTTGTTTGTTTGTTTGTTTGAGACAGTGTCTCTCTCTATAGATCTGGTAGTCCTGGAACTCACTCTGTAGACCAGACTTGCCTCAACTCACAGAGATCTGACTGCCTTTCCCTTTCCAGTGCTGGGTTAAAGATATGTGCTACCATGCCTGGTGGTACTTCATGTTTTAATAATTATGGATTCTTATTTCTTTCCACAGTATCTCTTCTATGCTCATTCCTCTCTTCAACCCAGACTTTTGCTTCTCGTATTTTTCTTAGGTTTAGTTTGTTGAATATAATTTTTAGGATGTTTATATCATGGAAAGTTTTTCTTTTTCTTTCAATTATAGTAGATTAATCTAGGCTGGCCATCTTTCACAATCTCAACATCCAAAGTCCAAAGTTGATTAAACGCTTTTGTTTTTTTGTTTTGTTTTGTTTTTCGAGACAGAGTTTCTCTGTGGCTTTGGAGCCTGTCCTGGAACTAGCTCTTGTAGACCAGGCTGGCCTCGAACTCACAGAGATCCGTCTGCCTCTGCCTCCCGAGTGCTGGGATTAAAGGCGTGCGCCACCACCGCCTGGCTGATTAAACGCTTTTGGCATTATGATATGGCAACAAGTTTGTGGGGATCTGGGAGAAGAATGTGGTGTTTTGATTGAGAGTGCCCCCCTCAGGTTCATATATTTGAAAGCTTTGTCCCTAGCTGTTAGAACTGTTTAGAGAAGGATTAGGAGGTGCAGCCTTATTGAAAAGGGTGTGTCATAGGGGTTGAGGTTTCAAAATCCCAAGCCAGGCCCAGTCTTTCTCTCTCTCTGCCTCATGCATGTGGAGCAGATGTAAGCTCTCAGCCCCAGCACCATGCCTTCCTGCCTGCTGTGATGTTTCCCACTGCCATGGTCATGGATTCAGGCTCTGAAATTGCAGGCAAGCCTCCAGGTCTTTATGAGCTACCTTTGTTATGGTGCCTCTTTTGCAGAATAGAAAAGTAACTAAGACATAAGACTTTTTTGAATTTTTTATTCGAGTCATTGGGTGTTTCAATTCCTTCTCCATTTCAGCCTGAGTCCTCTTCAGTGTTTCTGTCTTCTCACTGGATCCCTTCTCTGTCCTGATTGTCTTCATCGCTGCCATCAGCTTTGTGTTTTCTTGGCCATCACGCGACTGTTTATTCTCCTTAAACTCTTTCTTTTCTTTTAAGTTTTTAAATTGATTTTTATTGAGCTCTACATTTTTCTCTGCTCCCCTCCCTGCCTCTCCCCTCCCCTTCAACCCTCTTCCAAGGTCCCCATGCTCCCAGTTTACTCAGGAGATCTTGTCTTTTTCTGCTACCCATGTAGATTAGATCTATGTACGTCCCTCTTAGGGTCCTCATTGATGTCTAGGTCTTTTAAGTTTTTTAAAATTTCATTGAGTGGTTTCTTTGTGTCTTCTATAAGCTCCTTGAATCCATTGATGAAGTTTATGAATTATTCCATTAAGTTCTGTGTTTAGGATTCATGTAGGTAATTATCATTTGAAACATTTCTACAGGACTGGTAGATTTTGGAGAGAAGACACTGACTTGATCTTTTATATTGTTATTTTTGAGATGAGATCTTGCAGGTGGACTTCTTTTGTTAGTTCTAAGTCAGATATGGACAGAGCAGGTTTAGAAATAATGGAGGGCATGCAGGTGGGTTGGGAACGGCTTGGGTGGAATGAAGTCAGATGGACAGAGGGACTAGCCTGGTGTACAGGATCTGCTCCCTGTTTTAAGCCTGGAGTGTGTGTAGATCTGGCTTGGGAAAGTTTGGTTATGGTGGTAGGGGTGAGGGTTGAAGGCTGAATAGGAAGGAAGTGCCCTGGCAGAAGTCAAGAGATTGGTTGCAGCACTGGCAGGGAAGGCCAGTCTAGGCCAGGGCGTTAGATGTAAGACCCACATTAGATCTAGCAGGTTGGAGAGGATGCATGGGTCAGGAGAGTCAGGAAGATTCATCAGAACAGACTGTAGAGAAAGATGAGGGAGATCTAGCTGAGTGGAGAGGTTGGCTGTATCACTGAAGGGACTTGTGGGCAGTGGCTATTAGGGTAGGTCCTGGCAGATTAGCTAGAGGTAGGCTGCAGTGCAGGCAGAGGGTGGCCAGACTAGGCCAGGACACCAGATGTGGGACCTGAACTAAAAAGAAAAGGTATGGATGGGAAGATCAGCAAAGAAAACAGCTATTTAGTGGTCTGAGAAATGGGGAGACCCGCACAGGCCAGGGACTTTCAGGCATCCCAGCTACTCTTTTCATAAGAGATAATCCAGGGCTGGAGAGATGGCTCAGAGGTTAAGAGCATTGCCTGCTCTTCCAAAGGTCCTGAGTTCAATTCCCAGTAACCATATGGTGCCTCACAACCATCTGTAATGAGGTCTGATGCCCTCTTCTGACCTGCAGTCATACACACAGACAGAATATTGTATACATAATAAATAAATATGTTTTTAAAAAGAGATAATCCAGTGTTGCCTAGTTTTGTAATATAGCAGTCCTAACTCCTCCTAGTTCTTGATCTAATTATCCTGATATATGAGTTGTTATGTTAATGGTGTTAGTAACAGCACAGGTCAGTTTTGTAGTCTTCTGCTGAATGCACAAAAGGTACAAGCAGAGGAAAAGTAGCTACCGTAGCTGTCTCAGGGATGGACATAAGCTTTAATGGTCATCACAATAAATGGGAAGGTTTCAACATTTTGTGCATAATGCAGTTGGATGTGGAAAGCATGTGACCAAGGGCATGTAAACCATAAAATTTGGTTCATAGAAAATAATTGTATGATTCCTGCGGAAAAGAGACCAACCATAGGGAAAGCTTTTCCATGTGTTAAAAATTGGTCGTTTATATTTCCACACTGAAAAATTTCCTCATTGTGTCAAAACATAAAAAATAGTTATAGAAGAGAAAAGACATGGAAGTCTTTGAATATTTCCCAAAATTATGTTAGACTGGAATGTGACATTGTCCCTAGCAACAGTAACATACTCAATAGGAGGAATTCGTAATCCCACCAAATTTGTCTTTAATATATTTGGTATAGAAGGGTAATCGATAATAAAAAAAGAAGTCTTACTAAGTATCCCCCAATAGCCAATTTCAGCCATAAATTATTACCCAAGAGTCCTAATCCTAATGACCTCGTAGCTAGTTCAGGGATGTATGTATTACTAAGTGCTATAATAGTACCTTTTTTGCCCTTTTCCCATTTTTGATAATGATATAGCCCTTAATCCCCAAATTCAGCTTGTAATTTAAGTATTCCAAAATCAGTATTGCCCTTTTTGATTGATCTGGTAAATTATGTCATTCCATATTCTCAGGTTCAGTTTGTTTAAAAATTACCCATTCTCTGTCTTCCCAATCAACAATTCTAATTCCTAGAGTTTCATTAACACGAACACATGAGCATCTCAACACAATAGGTTGACCAACTTTAGTGCCACCTGTAAGGGAAGTGGACAATTTAGTGACATTATCATAAAAAACAGCTTCAGGAGTTATAGACCGATGATTTTATTCCAGGGTTCATTCTGCTTCCTGACACATTTTCTTAATCTGTCCCCAAGTAGGGCTCTTGGTTCTGTTTGGTGAGTCTGTCGAGTTGCCTCTTCTTTGTACTGGTGATCTTCCTCTCTTTGAGAATATTTTGAATGGCTCCAGATGTTGAAACTCCCATCACTTCACACTGGAGGTTTATATGCTGTTGTGATACTCACACTACTTGATCTGAATCTGAAACACCATAAGCAAACCCACCTCCACATGTTCCCATGTTCCTGCTATGCCATTCTTTCTCAGATGGTAATAACCACCATCTAGGAGATTTCAGATTATTTTTAGTGACTCTCCTGTTTCTTTCCAATGCTCTCAGCATAGGGTATGTGATGCTCACCCAAGATTTCCAAATTTGAAGTCTACAGAGACTTCATAAGTTGGTCATGAGGGGAAACTGGGAGAACTGTCCCCCCTTTTAACTTATGAATGTAAACCTTCAGGGTGTGATAGCTTGCTTTAGGTTAAACTTTGACAGCATATGCAGAAGACTATATAATGGGAGACATAAATTGGTTTCACCTTCAATCTGTCTGTGTAAATGAATTACATTTGTATTTAACATTATTACAAACATAATTCTGGGCATATTACATACATTTGATAGTTATAGAGTAATAATACTATCTTGTGTTTTAATTGCCTTTGTTTTTTAAATATATGTTTATTATGTATATAGTGTTCTGCCTGCATGTATGACTGCACGCCAGAAGAGGGCGCCATCATTACAGATTATTGTGAGCCACCATGTGGCTGCTGGGAATTAAACTCAGAACTCGTACCCTTTGAGCCATCTCTCCAGCTCAATTGCCTTTGTTTTAATAGTTTATTATACATGAGTATTTTTTTCACTTTTGATTCTTTTTTTAATTGATTTATATTGAGCTCTAAATTTTTCTCTGCTCCCCTCCCCGCTTCTCCCTTCCCCCTTCAACCTTCCCCCAAGGTCCCCATGCTCCCAATTTACTCAGGAGATCTTGTCTTTTTATACTTTCTACTTCCCATGTAGATTAGATCTATGTAAGTCTCTCTTAGTGTCTGCATTGTTGTTTAAATTCTCTGGGATTGTGGTTTGTAGACTGGCTTTCTTTGCTTTATGTTTAAAAACCACCTATTACTGAGTACATGTGATAATTGTCTTTCTGTGTCTGGATTACCTCACTCAGAATAATGTTTTCTAGCTCCATCTATTTTCCTGCAAAATTCAAGCTGTCGATCTTTTTTTCTGCTGAGTCGTACTCCATTGTATAAATGTACCACATTTTCCTTATCCATTCTTTGATAGAGGGGCATTTAAGTTGTTTCCAGGTTCTGGCTATGACAAACAAAGCTGCTATGAACATAGTTGAGCACATGTCCTTGTGGCACACTTGAGCATCCTTTGGATATATACCCAAAAGTGGTATTATTGGGTCTTGAGGAAGGTTGTCTCCTAAGTTTCTGAGAAATTGCCACACTGACATCCAAAGGGGTTGTACCAGCTTGCATTCCCACCAGCAATGCAGGAGTGTTCCCTTTTCCCCACAACCTCTCCAGTATAAGTTGTCATCAGTGTTTTTGATCTTGGCCATTCTTTCAGGTGTAAGATGGAATCTCAGAGTTGTTTTGATTTGCATTTCTCTGATGACTAAGGGTGTTGAACATTTCCTTAAGTGTCTTTCAGCCACTTTTAGATTCCTCTGTTGAGAGTTCTCTGTTTAGGTCTTTACTCCATTTTTTATTGGAGTATGTGTTCTTTTGGTGTCCAATTTCTTGAGTTCTTTGTCTATTTTGGAGATCAGACCTCTGTCTGACATGGGGTTGTTGAAGATCTTTTCCCATTCTGTAGGCTGTCGTTTTGTCTTGTTGACTGTGTCGTTAGCTTTACAGAAGCTTTTCAGTTTCAGGAGGTCCCATTTATTGTTTCTCTCAGTGTCTGTGCTGCTGGGGTTCTGTTTAGGAAGTGGTGCCCTGTGCCGATGCGCTCAAGTGTACTTCCCACTTTCTCTTCTATGAGGTTCAGTATGGCTGGCTTTATGTTAAGGTCTTTGATCCATCTGGATTTGAGTTTTGTGCATGGTGATAGATATGGGTCTATTTTCATTCTTCTACATGTTGATATCCAGTTATGTCAGCACCACTTGTTAAATATGCTTTCTTTTTTCCATTTGATATTTTTTGTTTCCTTGTCAAAAATCAGGTGTTTGAAGATGTGTGGATTGATATCTGGGTCTTCTATTCAGTTCCATTGGTCCTCCTGTCTGTTCTTATGCCAGTACCAGGCTGTTTTCAGTACTGTAGCTCTGTAGTAGAGTTATTGTGATGCTTCCAGAAGTTCTTTTGTTGTACAGGATTGTTTTGGCTATCCTGGGTTTTTTGCTTTTCTATATGAAGTTGAGCATCGTTCTTTCGAAGTCTGTGAAGAATTTTGCTGGGATTTTGATGGGCATTGCATTGAATCTGGAGATTGCTTTTGATAAGATTGCCACAGTCAGTGCTCTTAACTGCTGAGTCATCTCTCCAGCCCTAGAATTTTACAGTTTTTAATCCTCCAACCCCATTGTTTTGTAGATCCTGAGAGTAAGAAAGTTTGCATTTTAGCAGGAGACTCAGAGATATTAATGACCTTGAATGGGGGACAGTTTTTGTAAACAAGAACTCAAAGGGGGTGCAGCCCTCAGAGAGCTAAATGTCTGTAATTATCTAGCCATCTTCACCTTTATATACAAATCTCTCTGGATTAAAAGTTTTTTAATTCCATTATACATAAAAATATTAATAAATAAATCTCTCGTTTTTTAGAGAAATTTTCCTTAAAGGAGGCGGTGTTAGGCAATATCTCTTTTTATTGGCCTATACTCAGCATATATAACAGCCCTCGTAACTGCGTAGGTGGACTTACCCTCTGTTTTTAGTTTCTCCAGAAAACCTTGAGGTCTAATGCAGTTAGGGTCTAATTCCAGACAAGGAGCTGAGAGGAGTGATTGGCCCTGCGCCCTGGAGTATCTCCTCCTTTTTTGAAGGGATAATAACATTTAACAAGCCCAGATGTGATTATTTTAAGCAGGTTCAACAAGAGTTACTATGAGAGATTTTAGATAGAGGGTCACTTTTATCCTTTTTATGTGCAAGCATCCTATTAGCTGATTTTATTATAGACACATTTATATCACTAGATAAATAATAGTAGTCCCTACTAGAAATACTTTACATATTGTTATTAACTACTCAGTACCTTTTAAAGGTTGTTTTGTTGATCTCCTTTTGTTTGTCATTGAGTCAGGGGACTAGCCTGACTCAGGACAGAGGCTCTGGGGGAAACTTTGAAACAAACATGCTTAAGTCAGAAGTTGTCAGGACAAGTCACAGATCCAGAGCCATCTTTTTTGGGAGCTAAAACAGCATGCAATAATGAATTTTTAATATAATCCATGCCCCAAATGTATTTGAGTCAGATATTTAAGTAGTAGCTTCTGTGTCTGTTTATAACTGAAAAGTAGAAACAAAACCAAGATTACCCGGGTTTGATAGGGCAGAAACAAAGGCATACCACATCACAGAGCAAGACAGGACCGAAAACAGAAAGAATATCCTATCTCAAAGGAAGAGAGCTTGGAGATCCAATGTTGTAGGTTCCTGTATAATCTAAATTG
The DNA here is from genome assembly GCF_903992535.2 of Arvicola amphibius. Classification (NCBI taxonomy): domain Eukaryota; kingdom Metazoa; phylum Chordata; class Mammalia; order Rodentia; family Cricetidae; genus Arvicola; species Arvicola amphibius. The sequence goes on along the minus strand of NC_052049.1, from coordinate 89,013,182 downwards.
TCATTTCTTGCTCAAATTGGGTGTAGAGCCTATCGACATTCTCTGCTAGCATTGTCAAAGCTTAATGTTCCTCTGAGTTCAGACTGCAACCAATTCATAAACAGAAGGAATCTGGCAGGTTTTTTTTAACAAGTTCTGGTCATCTTGTCCCAGTCATGAGGTATGAAACACTCTGTCTCAGCTATCCCTCTCAACAGTTACAGATGTAACTCTGCAAGAGGAAATGGCTTGTTTAAAATCACTAAGTATCTTGTAGGCTCATATTCTGGATACATTTCTGTTGGGGGAGGCTGCTTGTTTGTTTCTTAACTTTCCTGATCTGAAATAATCACACAGAAACTATATTATTTGCAATAGTTTGACTAATAGCTTAAACATATTTCTAGCTAACTCTCATATCTTAAATTAACCCATTTCTATTAATCTGTGTATTGGCACATGGCTGTAGCTTACCAGCAAGGTTCTGGTACATCTGTCTCCTATGTGCAACTACAAGGCTTCTCCCTGACTCTTTTCCTCTATCTGCTTAGAACTCCTGCCTTGCCCTATTCTGCTAAGCTACTGGTCAAAACAGCTTTATTCATTAACCAATGAAAGCCAAAGATAGACAGAAGGACTTCCCACATCATTTCCCCTTTTCTGTTCAAATAAAAATTAAGGTTTTAACTTTAACATAGTAAAATTGCATATAACAAAACCAGTATGACGTAAGAATTACAGTTATAATATTTATATCTACTTTATCTTTTACCATAACTAAAGAAAACTATAACTATCTATTCTTCAATTTTATCAAAGACCACAGAAGGATATAATATTACCTAAGTCAACAGAAGTGCTTTTAAGCAACTTCCAGAACTCTAGAATTGAGAGAGACATCTCGCTGCTTGGACAGTCACCCAAAGTTCTTCTGTAACTTGGGCACCTATCTTCAGCCTACTGGCCCACAGTATCCAGCAGACTTCTCCATGAAGCAGGGAATGTCAAAGACAGTTCCACCTATATTGGCAGTTTTCAGTCACTTTCTTTTGTGTTCTGCAGAATGTCTGGCAGACTCTTTCATGAAGCAGGAACTCCAAAGGACTGTCTCACCTTCTTTAGGCAGCTTCAACAGTCATTTTTCTGTGGGTCTTGCAAGTTCAGTCAAGCAGTTCAGGCAAAAGCAGTTTCTTGCCCAAATGGCTTACAAACTCTATGAGGAGCCTCTTTGATACCCATCATCCTCTTGAAGTAGATTGATGCTGCCAGGAGCAGATGTGTCTCACTGTCATGGAAAGTCCTAAGTTCTTTTTTTTTTTTTTTTTTTTTTTTTTTTGGTTTTTCGAGACAGGGTTTCTCTGTGGCTTTGGAGCCTGTCCTGGAACTAGCTCTTGTAGACCAGGCTGGTCTCGAACTCACAGAGATCCGCCTGCCTCTGCCTCCCGAGTGCTGGGATTAAAGGCGTGCGCCACCACCACCCGGCAAGTCCTAAGTTCTTAAAACATTTTAAATGCCCTATTCCGTAGGTCTTTGAATGGTTTAAAAATTATCTAACTGAAATATAGCTCTATTTATCTAGAAAATCCAACTAACATGACTACAAACTTGACTATTATAGATGACTATCTATTAACCTGTATTTCTTAATTATACATTAAATTTTTAAATGAGCTGCATAAACATATCAGAGCAGAAATATACATATAACAAAATTGACTGAAAATTTGTATCAATAGACCAAAGATCCATATCAATGAAAAATATTCATCTCTATAGCACATCCCTCTTTAAATGTAATCAAACATTTATAAACAATCATTTAGGAAATTTGGGCATAGTTTTTTCCAAACTGCTTCCTGCTTTTTGTTGGGTGAAGTAATTTTAGGGGTTTTCATGGTGACCTTTCTGGGTCCATCAAATCACTTCAGTCTGGAAGGAATCCACAGGTTCTCATCCTCTGTGGAAACAAAAGAAGAACCTCTTTTCCAAAGCAACAAATCCTTAGACCCAAATTTTGAAGTCAAGATACCTTTAAAATATATATGTTGATTTAGCTTAGCAGCCCATACAATAAAATGTCTCTCTGTACTTAGCTTATTTACAGTCAAAAAATTCAAAGAAAGCACAATAATATACATAATGTAGACTCTCTGTATATTCTATTTTTATGTGACTTATTTTTTTATCCTTAGGATAAAATGATTTTTAAAACATTTTGCATATGCTCCTTGATTAATATTGTTCACGCTGGCTGTAATTCTAATTTTTATACTTGATATCTGTTCTTAGTGTATATAATTTTGTATTGGGTTTGGAATTCTCTTATTTAGAGAAAAGGGGGAAGTGATGGGGAACCTCCTTCAGCCAATGGCCTTTGAGAGGCTAGACCAGGTTGGGGCGTGACTTGGGTACCAAAAAGCCACAACCCTGACCTGCTCAGTCTCTTCCCTCAAACCACACCTGGATGTTAGACCCCATTGCTATTTCCTCACTGTGATCCGTGAGTTCCCTTTTAATAAAGAAAAACCTTAAAATACTCTATTCAGAGTTATTTTGAGATTATTTGACTCATGTTTCCCCCCCCCCCATTTGACGCATTCTGCATCATATTTCCCCCATTCCCACAGAGGGTAAAAAACTTTGGGTAAAAAAGACTAGAAAGGCACTGGGGCTATGAACAGGTGAGGTTACGTATGCCTCAAGGACTCCTTCCTTTTGAACTAAGTCCCTTGTGCTAATGCAGAAGCACCAACTTTTACAGAAACAGAGAAGGTTAATAAAAAACTTTTCAACTTCTGAATTATCAGAGTCAGAAAGCCGGGAACAAGAAGGAACATGGCAAGGCTCATTTACATCTTCTCGTTTCCTATCTGAAGGTGCTATCTGTCTCTTGATTTCTCCTTCTTGAGAAATATCAACATTGGATGTTCCCTTGCCCATGTCACAAATTCATTCTATCCTTACATAACCTTAATTCAAACTCCAACATAGTAAACACTTGGGGCATGGTGGTACTCACATGTAGTCCCAACACTTGGGAAAAAGAGACAGAAGATTGCCACAACTTTAAGTTCAGCCTAGTCTAATTCCAGAGGTAGAGGCAGGTGAATCAGAAGTTCAAAGCTCACAAGCTGTGTCATGGTGAACATTATATTTAAAAGTTTAAGGTTACTGTGCTTAAGAGAACTATAAAACAAAAATGCCCCTAACCTGTAAGCTCCACTTGCCCAAGTACAGATAACTTCCCAGAATGGTGGGGGCTGTTTCTTGTAATTGCCTCATCTTGCATTATAACAAAACTGTTATTCGTATAAGATAACCTACTTGCTTTTGCATCTGCAAACAAGCTTGCTTACCCCTGACTGCACATAGGCAGGATATATGCCTGATTATAATGGCAGGAAGTACCTCAGGATGTGTGTTTCCCCCTGACTGCACAGAGGCAGGAAGTACGTAGCCTTGTGGGTTTTGCCTTTATAAACCCTGACTAATGAAATTCAGGGCTGCATCTTGAGAGCACTCTCAGGTGCAGTCCTGGCACCATGAGTTCCCAGCACCAGAATCTGAGTAAAGTTTCTTCTTCTTTTGTCATTAATTTTAACATCTAGTTTTCCTTTCTTTCTTTCGTTTACTTCTTAAGAACAATCTTTTTTAAAATTCAACATACCAATCCCAGTTCTCTCCCTCTCCCCTCCTCCTGCTCTCCCTACCTTTTCCCCACCCCACCTCCCATCCACTCCTCAGAGAGGATGAGGCCTCCCATGGGGAGTCAACAAAGTCTGTCACATCACTTGAGGCAGGACCAAGGCCTCCTCCCCTGTATTTAGGCTGAGCATGGTATCCTCCTTAGGGAATGGGCTCCAAAAAGCCAGTTTATGCACTAGGGATAAATCCTGGTCCCACTGCCAGTGGCCCCACAAACTGCCCAAGTCACAAGATGTCACCCAAATTCAGAGGGCCTCGTTCAGTCCTAGGCAGGTTCCCCCAGTCTCAGTCTGGAGTCAGTGAGCTTCCACTAGCTCGGGTCAGCTGTTTCTGTGGGTTTTCCCATCAAGATCTTGACCCCTTTGCTCAGATTATCAGTCTTCTGTCTCTATGACTGGACTCCAGGAGCTTAGCTGTGGATCTCTGTAACTGCTTGCATCAGTTACTACTGAATGAAGGTTCTATGATGACATTTAAGATATTCATCAATCTGACAACAGGGCAAGGCCAGTTCAGGCACCTTCTCCACTATTGCTTAGATTCTTAGCTGGGGTCATCCTTCTGGATTCCTGGGAATTTCCCTAGGGTCAGGTTTCTCACTAGCCTCATAATGGCTTCCTCTATCAAGATAGCTCTTTCTTTGCTCTCCCTCTCTGACCTTTTCCGAACTCGACCTTCGGGATCCTTCATGTTCTCCTCCCCCTTTCCTTTTTCCCCTCCCCACCCACTTCCACCCCCCACCGCGCTCCCAGTTTTCTCAGGATGTCTTGTCTATTTTCCCTTCCCAGGGGGATCCATGTGTGTTTCTCTTAGGGTGCTCCTTGTTTCCTGGCTTCTCTGGGCTTGTGGACTATAGATTGGTTATCCTTTGCTTTATATCTAATAACCACTTATGACTGAGTACATACTGTGTTTGTCTTTCTGGGTCTGGGTTACCTCACTCAGGATGGTTTTTCTAGTTCCATCCATTTGCCTGAAAATTTCAAGATGTCATTGGTTTTTGTTGTTATTGTTGTTTTTCTGTTTTTGTTGTTTGTTTTGTTTTTTGTTTTTTTTCGAGATAGGGTTTCTCTGTGTAACAGCCCTAGCTCTTGTAGACCAGGCTGGCCTCAAACTCACAGAGATCTGCCTACCTCTGCCTCCCGAGTGTTGGGATTAAGGGTGTGTGCCACCATTGCTTGGCTAAGATGTCCTTGTTTTTTACCTCTGAGTAGTACTCCATTGTGTTAATGTACCACATTTTCATTATCCATTCTTCAGTTGAGGGGATTCTAGGTTGTTTACAGGTTCTGGTAAAGCCTCTTCTTTTATAAAAATGTATTCATAGTCAGATTGGTGAATCTCTGAACGACCCAGGTCCATAACATTTGGTAAGATGGCTCAGTGGGTAAAGATACCTGCCACAATGCCTCATCACTTGAATTCTTAATTTTCATTTTTTAAAAGATTTTACTTGCTATTTATATATTCATTTAATAGGTTTTGATCAAATTCACCCCATTCATTCCCTTCCAATTCCTCCTCTATCACCCCATCACCACTTTCCCTTCCCAGTATTGCCAATAGCTCCTCAGATATGTGTGAAATGTCATGAGTCCATCCCTCACTCCCATACTGGGATATGCTGAGACTTTGGCCGGCTTGATTTTGTGCAAGTCTTATACAGACTCTCCCAGTGTCTGAATTCATATGGGCAATTGTACTCTGATGACCTGTATTTGATTCCTGGGATCCACATGTTGGAAGAAGAGAACTAAATCTTGCAAATTGTCCTCTGAACTCAATTTAACACACACACACACATACAGACACACACACACACACACACACACACACACCCCTATCAGGAATAATGGTAACAAACTCAAGGGAAAATGTATTTAGCAAACCAAAGCACACATGGAAAAGATTTATTAAGGAAAATAAATGCAAAGAGAGACAAAGATTCCTCGAAGGGTGTCAGATTTCAGAGTGCAGAGTCAAGAGACAGAATACAGGAGAGAGACCAGAGTCTCAGCTCAACAGAGGAGCTGTGTTTATTAACACACACAGTGAAGGGGAATGAAGAGGTCTGCAAGGGGAGAAGCTGGCTGGGACCCTTTATAGGTGCTCAGAAGTGAGGAAGTTGATGCATGTCTGCGGCTTACATGGGGGTCTGTGGTCTCTACTTACTAGACTTGTTTGCTTTTGGCAAGACAGACATCTTGGGAGACAGGCTATCCCAGCAAACGTTCTTCTCTGAGTTGTGACTGGCCAATAAAGCTGAAAAGGTCAGTTGTGATTTCATAGGCATCCTGTTTCTGTAAGCAAAGCACTCTGTCAAGGAGAGTGGGCCATCTTTCTTACAGTGCATGAAGTTGTTTGCTATGAAGGTTAGTGGTAATTGCCAACTTGGCAGAATCTAGAATCTCCTGAGAGAGGCGGCTGTGGGGATGTGTGGGTTGTTTTGATTGCCTTGAGGTTGGAAGATCTGCCCGCTGCAGATGTCCTGATGTTGACCTTGCACTATTTACATGGAGAACGCAGCATCGGCGGTGGCAGCATTATTCCTCTTTTCTGCTTCCTGATTGTGGATGAATGTGACCAGAATAAGCTTGTGCTCCCTTGACATCTCTCCTGCAGTCCTGGTCTGAGAATCAGATAAAGTCTTGTGTTTTATTACAGGAACAATAAGAAAAGCCCCCAAGACATGTGATTTTTCTCTCCCATGAAATTCGTGTCAGATCCCCTTGGAGTTGGAACTCCAGGCAGTTGTGAGCTGCTTGACATGGGTTCTGGGAACAAAACTTTGGTCCCTAGAAGAGCAACAAATGCTCTGCTGAGCCATCATCTCTCCAGCCTTCTTTTTTGGGGGGTGGGAAAGGGGGTGGGGCGCAATTTGAGACAGGGTTTCTCTGTCACTTTGGAATCTGTCCTGGAACTTGCTCTGGAGGTCAGGTAGGCCTTGAATTTACAGAGATCCACCTGTCTCTGCCTCCCAAGTGCTGAAATTAAAGGTGTGCACCACCACCATTTAAAAAATTAAAATATCACATTGGTCTAGAACTAACTATGTAATGAAGTAGGACCTTGAATTTATGGTCCTCCCATATCTACCTTTGGAGGACTGGGATTGCAGGTATGGACCATGCCCAACTTTAGGTAGTGCTGGGGATAGAATACAGCCTTCATGTGTTCTAGGCCAACACTCTAAATTGAGCTGCATTCCCAGGACTCAGTATCTTGTTAGATAGTAAAACTTAGAACATCAGTTTCCTTTGAGATTGGCCATTTGGGGTAAGATGTCATATCTCATCGGGAGTTAGTTTCTAATTATAAGGCCTCACAAATCAGGGGTCAGGCTCCAAGTAGTCAAGATCTGATTGTTGAAGTGAGAATTTCTGCTTTTATTTCTGGCTTTTTTTTTCTCTGTGTGCGGAACCTCAACAAGGAATCAGGATGTTTGTTTGTGACCTCTGTCTTGTTGTTGTTGTGTGCTTGTTTTTTGTAATTTAAGATTATATTTTTGGACCAAGAAATGGTGTATGTCTTTAATTCAGCAGTTGAGAGGCAGAGGCAGGTGGATATCTGTGAGTTCAAGGCCAGCCTGGTCTACATAAAGTGAACTCTAGGCCAGCCAGGGCTACACACTTTCTCTCTGTGATGGTTATTCTTGGTTGTCAACTTGAGTACATCTGGCATTAACTAAAACCCCAAAGTAGAGAACACACTTGCAATGGATTTTTGCTTAGTTTGGGGCAGGAAGATCCATTTCTAATCTGGATCTTTGAGGCAGGAATACATGCCTTTACTAAAGATCTTTTAAATTGGGGAAAACATGCCTTTAATCCAATCTTGATGTAGAGGGGTTCACCTTTAATGGAGATTATTTGAGTTGGGAAAAACCCATCTTTAATATGGACCATACCTTTGGTAGAAGCCTAAGTAAGGCTGATTTCTCTCACCTATCAAGTCCTTTTCTTTGCTGGCATTAAAGCCTACGTCTTCAGGATCCCAGCATATACGGAAAACCAGCTGAGACACCCAGTCTTGTGGACTGAGCGACCACTGGATTATTGGACTTTCCATTAACAGTAGCCATTATTGGATTAGCTGAACTGTAGCCTGTAAGCCATTCTAATAAATCCACTTTCTATATACAGAAAGCCATTCATTCTATAAATTCTGTTACTCTAGAGAACATCAATACACTTTCTCTAAGGGAAGATATATATATATATATATATATATATATATATATATATATATGATATAGCACCAATGACAGAATGAAGAAGTAACTTAGCGGGGCTAGAGCGTTGGATGGATTAGTGGTTAAGAGAGTATATACTGTGCTTGGAGAGAACCATGGTCCAGTTCCCAGCACCCATACTGTGTGGCTCACACAGTTTCTAACTCTAGCCTTAATAGGGGAGAGGCAGGAGGGGAGCAGAGAAAAATGTAGAGCTCAATAAATATCATTTTAAAAAGTCAAAAAAGAGAAGCTTAAAAAAAAAGAGAGAAGCTTACAGGACAACAAATAGGCTAGACCAAAAAAAACTCTCCTCACCACATAATAATAAAAACACTAAGCATACGGACTAAAGAAAGAATTTTAAGAACTGCAGAGAAAAAGGCCAAGTAACATATAGGAGAATTACACCTGACTTCTCAAAGGACTATTTGTAATATCCAGAACCTGGAAACAGTCTAGATGCCCCTCAACACAAGAATGGATAAAGAAAATGTGGTACATTTGCACAATGGAGTACTACTCAGTGGTTAAAAAAAAAGCAATGACATCTTGGAATTTGCATGCAAATGAATGGAACTACAAAAAAAACATCCTGAGTGAGGTAACCCAGACCCAGAAAGATGAGCATGGTTATGTACTCACTCATAGGTGAGCACTAGCTGTAAAGCAAAGAATAAGAAGCCTATAGTTCACAACCCCAGAGAAGCTAAGATTCCCCTGGGAAGGGGAAATAAACAAGATCTCCTGAGTAAATTGGGAGTGTGGGAGTGGGGGGAGAAAGTAGAAGGGGAAGAGGAGGGAAGAAAGGGAAGGGGAGGAGAACTAGAAGAAATGGGATGATCAAGATGGAGGAAGGACAAAGACGGAGAATAAGGAAAGAGATATATTGATTGAGGGAGCCACTCTGGGGTTAGCAAGAAACCTAACTGGTGTGGGAGGTCCGTCTGTCTATGTGTTGCTTTTATTGGTTAATGAATAAAGAAAGGAACTGCTTTGGGCTTATAACAGAGCTATAGGGGAACAGAGCTAGGTGGAGAAAACTAAATGGAATGCTGGGGGGAGGAAGGTGGAGAGAGAGATGCCATGGAGCCACTGCCAGAGTCAGACATGCCAAAACTTTGGTGGTAAGCCACTGCCATGTGGTGATACACAGATTAATGGAGATGGGTTAAATTAATATGTAAGAGTTAGCCAAAAAGAAGTTAGAGGTAATGGATCAAGCAGCAATTTAATCAATACAGTTTCTGTGTGATTATTTTGGGTCTAAGCTAGCCGGGTAGCCAGGACGAACAAGCAGCTCCTTGCAACACCTAGCACTAGAGAAATTCCAAGGAATCCACAAGGATGACACCAGCTAAGACCCTATGCAATAGTGGAGTGGGTCCCTGAATTGGCCTTGCCCTGTAGTCAGATTGATTACTATCTTAAATGTCATCATAAAATCTACATCCAGCAACTGGTGGAAGCAGATGCAGAGAACCACAGTGGAGCATTGGGATGAGATCCCAAAGTCCAGTCGAAGAGAGGGAAGAGTAAGAATACGAGCAAAGAGGTCAAGACCATGATGGGGATACCTGAGCTAAAGGAAGCCTTCCAACTCCAGCCTGACAGCAAAGGAACCAGCATAGGATCAAACTAGGCTCTCTGAATGCGGGTGACAGTTGTATGACTGGAGCAGACTGTGGGGTCACTGGCAGTGAGACTAGGATTTATCCCTACTGCTTGTTCTGGCTTTTTGGAGCCCATTCTCCTTGGATGGATATCTTACTCAGCCTAGATATAGTGGGGAGGACCTTGGTCCTGCCTCAAAGCAATGTGGCAGACTTTTTGACTTCCCATGGGAAGCCTTACCCTCTCTGAGGAGTGGATGGAAAGTGGGCTGAGGGGTAGGAGGGGGAAGAAGGTGGAGGGAACAGGAGGAGGGGAGGGAGTGGGAAATGGATTTGGTATGTAAAATGAGAAAAGATAGTTTTTTTTTAATTTAATTAATTAATTAATTAACAAAAAAGTTATTCATGGATACTCAAATAGTAGTTATTGGGCAACAAGGTATTCTGATCATCAGAATATCAACCTACAAATCATTCTCTTATTAAAAAAGAAAAGTATTGCCGAGCGGTGGTGGCTCACATGTTTAATCCCAGCACTTGGGAGACAGAGGCAGGCAGATCTCTGTGAGTTCAAGCCCAGCCTGGTCTACAAGAGCTAGTTCCAGGACAGGCTCCAAAGCTACAGAGAACCCCTGTCTTAAAAAAAAGAAAAGTATTTAAATTAGAGTGTTCTGTTGCTCAATACTCTAAGCAATTATTAAATGTAGCATCACTAACAGAAAGAAAACTTAAATGGATATCTTAGGCTAGACATTGTCACATTTCTTTAAAACCAATACTACAGAAACAGGGGAATATCTAAGTTCAAGGCTATTTTGGGGTACATAATGAAGCCATGTCTCAAAAAATATGTATTCCTGGGCTGGAGAGATGGCTCAGTGGTTAAGAGCATTGCCTGCTCTTCCAGAGGTCTTGAGTTCAATTCCCAGCAACCACATGGTGGCTCACAACCATCTGTAATGAAGTCCGGCGCCCTCTTCTGGCCTGCAGGTGTACATGAAGACAGAATATTGCATACACAATAAATAAATAAATAAAATTTTAAAAAATATGTATTCCTAGTTAGACGTAGCTATACAACATCATCTATAAAATATTTTGTGAAGAAGGGTTGGGGCTCAACCTATAGAGTGCTTGCACCAAGCCCTGATATCAATCTATAAACATTCCTACATAAACAGGAGGCTGTTGGTGTAAACCTGTGATCATAGTACTCATGAGGTAGTGGCAGGATAATTAGAAGTTGTAGGTCATCTCTGGCTATATGCCTCATTAGAGGCCAGCCTGGGTTACATGAGATCCTGTCTCAAAAATGCAAGATTATATTGCAAATGAGTTTTGAATGCATGAAACCATAAAGTGACTTTACCATGCTCCTTATATTTACTTGATTTTATTCTAGTGTGACACATTTCATGTACTTGAGAGAAACTGCTTCAGTCTTCCACCAATGTGGGACAATGTGATTACTAACTAGAGAGACATTTTCAACTCCTTAAATGCCATTTGCTTTTGGTTGATACGGGGTCTTGCTGTAAAGCCGAGGATGAGCCTAAAATTGCAATCCTACTGCTCCAGTCTCCTGAGGGCTGGGATTACAAGTGTGTACCACACCTGACGTTTAAATGTCCATAGTTATTAAGCTTTGTGAGTTCTTATGTGAACATTGCAACTTGAGGAATATGGAAATACTCTCCCATGTATCTTACAACCGTAAGATTTCTCCCAGTGTGGGTACTCTGATGTAGAGAAAGGTTTGAGTAATGAGCAAAAGTTTCCCCACATTCTTGACATTTATAGGGATTTTTCTGCAGTATAAATGTGCAAGTGTTTGTTTGGATCTGAAGAAGCAGTGTAGGATCTCTCTTATCCTTCACATTTATAGAGCTTCTCTCTAGCGTGAGTTCTTAAGTGTTCCACAAAACAGAAAGATCTAACAAAGGCTGTCCCACATTCTTTACAAACAAAACGCTTTCTCTCCAGTGTGTTCTATGTGAGGCAAGACAAATGGGTGTGGTGAAGGCTTTCCCACCTCCTTACAGTCATAGGGCTTCTCCCCACTGTGAGAATGTACATGTTTAGTAATCCTGAAGACAGTGAAGGTTTTTTCACATTCAATACATTTATAGGGCTTTATTCCGGTGTGAGTTTGAATATGCTTCCTAAGGTATGAGGAATTTCCAAAGACCTTTCTACATTCTTACATTCATAAGGTTTTTTTTCCAGTATGTAGTCTTACATGTTTAGTTAAGTAGGAAGAAACACTGAATGTTTTCCCTCATTCCTTATATCTGTAGGTCTTCTCTTTACTGTGAGTCCATACATAATGAGAAAGGCTCTAAAACTGAGGAAAAGCTTTCCCACATTCTTTACATTTATAGGGTTTCTCTCCAGTGTGGGTTCTCTTGTGCATGCTGAGCTAAGCTGGGTGCTTCAAACCTTCAACATTCTCTCCATCTGTAAGGAGTTTTTACACTGAGCTTTCCAAGATCTGTGGAAAGAATAAAGCTGCTCTCATATTCATTCTGTTCATAAAGTTTTTCTTAATTGTGGGTTTCCAGAAGGGCCCGCAGATTTGGTTGGTTATCAAAGTCTTGCCCACAGTCACCACAGTCAAAGGGATTCTCTTGCAAGCATGTTATCTTGTGCATATCATTAGGAGTCAGGATGAGGGTTTTTTCATGCTCATTAAGCTCAAAAAGATTTTTTCCAATAGAAGTGTTCAGGTTCAGCGAAAGTAAGTCTTTTTCATGCTGGAAACATTCATAATTACTCCCTGTATCTTGAATTCTCTTGTGTGCCTTAACATCCAAATGTTTGCTAGAGACTTCATCATGGTGGATAAAGTCCCAGAGTCCATAGACATCACTGATTTTTCTCTGTGGGCAAATGGAATGAGCAAAAACTGTTTATCGAATGATGAGTATTTTCATAAATCGTGTTATATTTGTATACTTCCTCCTAATTGAGTGATGGAACAATACTGATAAGGGCCTGTGCCATTTTCTAATTGTATATGTAAGGAATAAGGTGCACTTATGGAAATCCTAAGGAAAACAGTATTTTGTTGTTGTTTATGGGTTTTGTTTTATATGTGTGCATTAGTGTTTGAATTTGGCTGCACACATGCTACAATGTGTATGTTCACTTCAGAACACAACCTTGAATGTCAGTCTTTGATTTCCACTTTATCTGAGACAGGGTCTCTTTGTTTTCCTGCTGCATTCACCAAACTAGATGGCTTGCAAGCTGCTGGGGACCCCCCCCCATCTTCGCCTTCTATCTCCCTATAGGAGTGATAGGGTCACAGATGCTTTGTGCTTTGAAGCTTTTATGTGAGTTTTGGTGCTGTACTCACAGCAGCTCTCTAGATATTGCTCTTCTTGGTAATGTTACTCCTCCTGGAATGCTCAAACTCTTCCGAATGTAGAAAACAAGATTTGATTTATGAATCTTGCCACGTGTAGCCCACTATTGGTTGGTCCCTTCAACAACTCTTGTTGAGATGCAGACTCACCACTAGGATGTTGCGTTTTATAGTCTGAAGATTAAAAAAAAAAGTTGTAGGAAGATATGGTTGAATTCAGGTTTTGTTTTTTGTTTGTTTTGTTAAGATTTTATTTTTATTAGTGTATATGTGGATGTATTTGTGTAGATGTATGCTATGTGTCTGTGGTACCCACAGGTACCAGGAGAGGGCATTAGACACTCTGGGGAGTGTTAAAGGCACCTGTGAATCTTCTGACATGGATACTGGAAACCAAATTTGAGTTCTCTGGAAGAGCAGGAAGTGCTCCTAATCACTGACCCATGTCTCTAGCCCCATAACTTCAGAAATTAAAAACAAAAACAAAATTTAAAAAATGTAAGAGACCCGAGGAGATGCTGTGATGAAGAGTGTTGACTCTGCAGGCATTAGCACCTGACTTTAGACATCAGCACCCGCGTCAAAGCTGAGCGCGGCTGCATGAGTCTAACCCAAGCAGTTTAAACACCAGCACCCGCGTCAAAGCTGAGCGCGGCTGCATGTGTCTAACCCAAGCAGTTTAAACACCAGCACCCGCGTCAAAGCTGAGCGCGGCTGCATGTGTCTAACCCAAGCAGTTTAAACACCAGCACCCGCGTCAAAGCTGAGCGCGGCTGCATGTGTCTAACCCAAGCAGTTTAGACACCAACACCTATGTCAAAGCTGAGCGCGGCTGCATGTGTATAACCCAAGCAGTTTTAACCAGTTTGGCTGAAATGTTGAGCTCTAAGTTCAGTGAGACTATGTCTTATGGAAGAAGGTAGAGAAGAAATTGAGGAAGACATCCTAATAATAACCTCTGGCGCATGCGCGCGTGCGAGCGAGAGAGAATAAAATATCAAATGATAGAATTGATTTGGAGTTCTTTTCCTTCATTCTTGAGTCCTTGCTGCACTGGTTGCCTCTACTTCCTGAGTGCTGGGATCAAAGATATGAGATTGGCCTAGCAAAGAAAAACAATTTTTTTTGAGACAGGGTTTCTTTGTAACAGTCCTGCCTGTACTGGAACTTGCTTTGTAGACCAGGTTGGCCTTGAACTCACTGAGATCCACCTGCCTCTGCCTCCTGAGTGCTGTAGTGAATGACGTGTGCCACCACTGCCCGGTTGCATATTTCTTTTAAGTTAAAACCGGCTAAAAATAGCTAGGTGTGATGTCATATGACTTTAAATCTCAGCACTCCAGAGACAGGAGGGTCTCTGAGTTCAAAGCTATCCTGTCCAGGACAGCCATGGCCATGGTCTCAAAAAAATGAATGACCAACTGGGCAGTGGTGGCACACATCTTTAATCCTAGCACTTGGGAGGCAGACACAAGTGAATCTCTATGAGTTACAGGTCAGTCTGGTATACAAAGTGAGTTCCAGGACAGCCAGGGTTGTACACAGAGAAACCGTTGTGGGAAAAAAAAAACCAAACCAACCAACCAACCAATCAAGCAAAATAAATAAATAAATAAATAAATAAATAAATAAATAAATAAAAACTTGGAGACGGAGAAATGACTTAGTGGTTAAGGCTTGCTGATCCTGTAGAGAACCCAGTTTGGTTCCCATGATCCATAGGAGGTGGTTTAAAAACCACCTATAGCTCCAGCTTCAGGGGATTCGATGCCTCTAGCCTCTGCAGGCACACACACACACACACACACACACACACACACACACTCCCTCCTTCTACATATAATCTTTAAAAAATAGGGGATTAGAGAGAAGGCTCAGCAAGATTTTTTTTTTCAGGGGACCTGGATTTGGTTCTGAGCACCCATAAAGTGGCTCACAGCCATCAGTGACTCCAGTTCCTGGTAATCTGATGCCTTCTTCTGGTCTCCAAGGATCCTGTACACATGTGGTTCACGGACATACTTGCAGGCAAAATAACCCATACACATAAACTAATTTTTTAATTTAAAATCAAATCTTTAAAAAATTAGAAACTTGAATATACTACCCTTAGAACTTCTTCCCCTCTCTGGAGTTCTTTCTTATTTTTCCCTTTTCTTTAATAAATCTCTGTCCACTCTGCTTTTAAATAAATGAAAAAAAATAAATTTAGAAGTCAGGAGGGGATGGTACACAGCTGCACTTCCAAAGCATGGGAGGCTGAGGCGGTAAGAATGTAAGCTCAAGATCTACCACCCAGGCTACAGAGCAAGATCGTGTCTCAGAGGGGAGGAGGAGTAGACAGGGCAGCTCTGTGAGAAAATGCTTTAGTATGCATAGGATCTCCAGAGTATGGAAAGGAAGGAAGAAAGAAAGAAAGAAAGAAAGAAAGAAAGAAAGAAAGAAAGAAAAGCAATGCAACTGTCCTTGTTTCATTTCTGCTGCTGTTATAAACAGCATGATTAAAAACAACTCTGGGCAAAAAAAGGTTTATTTGAATTACAATTCTAGGTCACAGTCTATCATTGAGGGAAGTCAGGGCAGGAAATTAAGGCAGGGGCTTAAAGACAGGTCTGCTTGCTACAGCATGACTTGATGTAATCAAGGAATTCACTTTACAGCTAAAACGCAGAAAACATGCAAACAGAGATGGGACAGACACTGTTTACTGGCTGCAGGCTTATATGCTCAGCTACCTTTCTTTTCTTTTTCTTTTTTCGTTTCTGAGTCAAGTTTTCACTAGGTAGCCCTGGCTGGCCTAGAATGTAGACCAGGTTGGCCTCAAACTCAGATATCTGCCTGTCTCTGCCTCCTGAGTTATGGGGTTACAGGTGTGGACATGACACCCAGCTTTCAGCTGCCTTTCTTATACAGTTCTAGACTACCTGTGTAGGGAATGGTGCTACCCACAGTGTGCTGGACTCTTCCCCGTTAATTAGCAAATAAGACAGTCCTACAGGCATGACCACAGGCCAATCTGATCTATGTAATTCCTCAATTGAGAATCTTCTCCTAGATAATTCTCGGGGGGGGTACCAGGTTGACAGTTAAAGATGTGAATTCTAACTTTAGTTAGTTTGGTATAAGCTGACTTTTTGGAACATCAAAGCTGAGTGCCTGCATAGAAACAGTTGGAACACCAAAGCCGAGTACATGCATAGAAACAGTTGGAACACCAAAGCCGAGTACATGCATAGAATCAGTTGGAACATCAAAGCTGAGTACCTGCATAGAAACAGTTGGAACACCAAAGCCGAGTACATGCATAGAAACAGTTGGAACATCAAAGCTGAGTACATGCATAGAAACAGTTGGAACATCAAAGCTGAGTACATGCATAGAAACAGATCCAGACACACTTTCATGTACACACACATGCATTTTGGTGGTGCTTGGGATGGGATCCAGAGCCTCATGAAGACTAGGCAACACCACTTACGGTACACCACCCAGCAGCAAGATAAATGTAATCAGGGTTGGAAAGTATCAAAACACCTGTACAAAGAACATACATCTATTGATGGCATCCAAGAAGAGATAGAAGAGGGGACTGGAGAGATGGCTCAGTGGTTAAAAATACTCACTGTTTTTCAGAGAACACAAGTTGGGTTCCTAGCACCTTTACGAATATCTGTAATTCCAGCTACAGGGGATCTGATACCTCTGGCCTCCATGAGCACCCATTTTATATGCACATACATACATACATACATACATACATAATTTTAAAAAGAGTAAAGTGGGTTGGAGAGATGGCTTAGTGGTTAAAACCATTGTTCTTGAAGAGGACCTACCTAGGTTCAGTTCCCAGCACCCATATGGCAGCTTGTACAGTCTAATTTCAGTTCCAGAGTCTCTAATGCCCTCTTCTGGCTCTATAGGTAATAGGCATGCATGTGATACACTTTATATACATGCAGGCCAAACATGCATATGCATAAAGTAAAAATAAATAAATATTAAAAAGTAGGAAAATAAATCTTTATTTAAAAAAGAAGTCTGGACTGTGGTGGTGTACACCTTTCATCTCAGCACGTGGGAGGCAGAGAGAGGAGGATTTCTGTGAGTTCGAGATCAGCCTGTCTACAAATCGAGTTCCAGGAGAGGCAGGAATACATAGAGAAACCCCACCTCAAAAAAATACAAAACAAAGAAGAGGAAGGAGGAAGGAGGAAGGAGAGAAGCTGGGAGGCATCATGGTACACCCCATTTAATTCCAGCATTTGGGAGTCAGAGGCAGACAGAATTTTTTGGCGTTAGAGGCCTGCCTAGTCTACATAAGAGAGCTCCTGGCCAGTCTGAGCTATTTAGTGTTGTAAGATTTTTTTTTTTTTACTCTTTTGGCTTTTTAGGGGGCCAACCATCCAGCTCCTAAATAAATCACATACAGAGGCTTATTCTTAGTTATGAATGCCCAGTCTTAGCTTGGCTTGCTTCTTGCCAGCTTTTCTTAAATTGTTCCAACTCTCTTTTGCCTCTAGGCTTTTATCTTTATTTCTGTGTACCTTTCTTTACTTCGTTCTCTGTGGCTTGCTGTGTAGCTGGGTGGCTGCCCCTGATCTCCTCCCTTTGGTTTCTCATTGCTCCTCTTCCATCTCTCCTCTCAGATTTCTCATATTTAGACTCTCTGCCTGATAGCCCCACCTATCTTTGCTTCTACCTCGCTATCACCTCTTTATTAGGATCATCAGGTGTGTTGGGCACAGTAACACAGCTTCACAGAGTTAAACAAAAGTCACACACCTAAAAATAATACTCCCCAACAATTCAGTGAGACCTGTCTTGAAAGAAAGAAAAGTTTTTGTGGACAAAAGGTGAATGAGGATGAAAAGCTGAAGATACCCTATTTTCTCACTTAAACAAGTTTATTCTTTGAAGATCAACAGCATCCTAAACAGTTTCTTTCATACTCACCTTGGCCGTCTCCTCTCTGCAGTGTTCCCACATCTTCTAACTGAGAGATCAGGTTGGGTTTGAGCAGTAAACAACCTGTATACAGGGAATGATGTACAACAGAATGGACTCATGGAAGCACCAGGCACCTCCAGATAATCCAAGAATGTTCCTTCTCATTACACCCATGAAATTATTTAAGAAAGGCTGATGTATTTTGAAAGAAAATGGCCTCCAAAGGCTCCTTGGGAGTGGCATTATTAGGAGGTGTGGCTTTGTTGGGGAAGTGTGTCACTGGGGGTGGACTTTGAGGTTTCTGATGCTCAAACCAGGCCTAGTGTCTCTCTCTTCTTGATGCCTGGAGATCTGGATGTAGAACTCTCGGCTCCTTCTCCATCACCATGTCTGCCTGGCACTGCCATGTTTCCTACCATGACAACAATAACTAAATCTCTGAGCTGTGAGACAGCTCCAATAAATGCTTTCATTTATAAGAGTTGCTGTGGTCATAGTGTCTCTTCACAGCAATAAAACTTTGACTAAGGCAGCTGAAAATGCCCTTTCTCTGTCTGTAAAAGATTATCTCTGAACCCTGAAGCCCAAATCAATGATTATGTACCCAATTATAACTAACACTCTCACTTAGGAAACTGAGTTAGAAGCAAGACTATCTTCTGCCCACCTTCTCTCCCATCTCTTTCTCCCCCACCCTGCTCTCTCCAGCACCTTATGGCCTTGAAAGCATTATGTAGCTGAGGTTACCTTTGAACTCCTGATCCTCTTGCCTCCACCTCCAAAGTGCTGGGGTGACAGGTGTACTTGGGCCACATTAAGAATCTTTCATTAGATCTATTTGTTTATTTAGACTGTGTGTGCATGTTTGTACACATGTGCTCCATCATGTGTGGAGGGCAAAGGACAGCTTGCAAGAGTCAGTTCTCTCCTTCCGTCGTGTGGGTCCCAGGGATTGAAATCAACTCTTCAGACTTGTCTGCAAGTGCCTTTACCTTCTGAACCATCTCGCTGGTTCTGTTGGATCATGTTTTAAGAACAACCACAGTGCAGATTACAATACATCAACACTGGGACGAGGCTTCTGTTATTTCTCACGAGACTCAGAACAGATTTCAGTGATGCTGAAATACAGGGGCTACATAGCACTCCTCTCTCCCAAGAGGCCAGGAGGGTCGCTGGCAGTCTCACCTGCTGAGAACAGGTTCTGGTAGTTCTCCAGCATCACCTCTCTGTAGAGGTCTCTCTGAGTTTGATCCATTATAACCCACTCCTCTTGGGTAAGTCCTCAGCCACATCAAAGGTCACCGAGTCCTAAGTCGTGTGCATGTCAGTCTGAGTTATACATGGCCAAAGGCATGTCTCCGTAGTGTTCTCTGGAGAGGAATGAGAACAAAGCCCAGATCTGGTTCTGAGAGCTTTGGTAGTTCTAGATCTTCTCTGTAGTTACCACAGGCACTCTGGATTCAAGGCATTCATGACATTAGTGACATGTGAGAGGATCTCAGAGTAACCAGACTGGGAGTTCCTTTCATCTCGGTCTTCCCATCTCACAGTACTGGGAAGGAAACCCAGGATGTCATACATACTAGGCAATCACTCTAACACTGGACTGCACCCTAGCTTTCTTTCATTTACCACATTTTTATTACATTTATTTATCCACGTGTGTGTTTGCATGTGGGCATATGCATGCCACTCTGAGTTTGTGGATGTCAGAGAACAGCTTGAGGGAATCAGTTCTTTCTTTCCAACATATGGGTCTCAGAGATCAAACTCGAGCTGTCAGACTTGGTGGCAGGTTCCTTTAATCCTGAACCCCTCACTGGTGTTGTCTCTGTATTTTAGTTTTGCTTGTTTATTTTTGATACAGGGTCTCCTTTTGTAGCCCTGACTGGCCTGGAACTCACAGACATCTACCTACAAACAGACAGACATCTCTCTCTCCCAAGTGCTAGAATTAAAGGTGTGTGCCAATACATACAGATTTTTTTTTTAGCATAAAGCTTTATTAAAGGAGAGAGAGAGAGAGAGAGAGAGAGAGAGAGAGAGAAGAGAAAGGAGAGAGGAGAGAGAGAGAGATGCGTGTGCACACAACAAGGGAGGGCAGGAAGAGCCAGATATTTTTTTTTAATGAAACAGAGCATTAGTAAGCCACAACCTTCTAAATAGCTGAGATGACAAACCTGTGTCACCAAATGTTACGAGCTGGGGGACTTTAGCTCCAGGTTCTTTTCGAGTAATATCTATGAGGACTCTGTGCCCTTCTCCCCAGAGAGCGATGAGTGACCAGACCAAGCAAAAGAATTGTTTTTATAATGATTCTTTACTAGCAACTTCAATATCCAGTGCATCAATGGGGTTTACAATCTTAATAGGCATGGGGGATTGATAATGGGCAACACACAGGCAATTCAATATCACAATTATTAATCCAACTAAACATAATACATAAAACCAATTCATAACCTTAATCTAACTTATCACTTATTCATAGAACACTTCTTAACCTTAATACAACTTATCCATTACTTATCTATAAAACACTCCTTAATCTTAATTTATCTATTAACATTTTCTAATATTATCGATTATCCATAAGATATCTCAACATTTCACACACTAAACATATGTATTAACACGTTTATGCTCTTCTCTTAACATCTCATACACACATGAAATAGCATCATACGACCTGGTATTCCCTGGCTTAAAAAGGGCTTTTTGAATTTCTTCAGGCTGGGTTCTTGTCCGCACTGGAGACTGGGTAGCGTAGATCGACTCTTGACCCTGTAGTCTGTGATCAGGAGATAAGGTTCCAATGTCCTGTTCCAGGCTGGTATCGGGCACTGGATCAGTCCTTGACCATGTCGTCTGTGGCCTATCTCAGAATGTAGGGCCTATGGACTCTGCTTTTTGGGTGACCAAGTCTCGGGAGACAAGGCTTTTAGTTCTCTACTCTCGAAGACAAAGCTTTGCTCTCGGGATGGCAAAGCGTTCTGTCTGCTCGGAAGACGAAGCTTTGCTCTTGGGATGCCAAAGCGTTCTGAAAAGCAGAGTATCTTGTCTGTTTTCAGGAGACAGACCTTCAATGTCCACTCTCAGGAAATGAGGCTTTGCATTCGGGATGCAAGGCATTAAATGTCTGATTTCAGGAGATGAAGCTCTGTACCCTGGAGACAGAGCATTAAATGTTTAGGCAAGGCGTTTAATATTTCTGCTTTCCGGGAGGCAGGCTTGGAGGATCTCTCTTTACAAGGCTTGGTGTCCAGGCCATTGTGAGAAGTGAGATAACCGTCCTGCTTCAGCCCTCTCTTTTAAGTCAATTCAAAACTGCCCCTCGTTTGATCCTTGCGATAACCAGATGTCCTGGGTTATCAGTATCGACTGACCACAGAAGGGTGGGGGTCCCTCTTGTGTGGCAAGATTACTTTGTTACCACGGTTGCTGGGTGCAGCCCCCTCATCTGGCAGGGCCAGATGGGTGTGGCAGCCTTCAAGCGGGCAAATGTTCTCTTAATATTTCACCTTAGTAATTTTCCACACCACACACAAGACGAACTGCTTTTACATTACACCAAGTTGCACTCATTCTTACTCTATAAATTTCCTGCTCTATGTACACTACAGATTCCCCTTTATTTATTCATTCAGAGGAATCTGTTTCCATGCTTATTACACCAAACCTGGTTCACTTCCTTATTTAATTTATTTGACTCAGGGTCTCATGTAGGAGGGTCACCATCCGTAACTACTGGACAGTTGTAACAATGTTCAAGATGTCCCCTCTCTAATCTAAGGGTTCTTCTCTCTGAGTAAACCAGCTAGGGACTCAGTCCTGGAGTAAGGTTCTATATGTCTAAGAAACTGGTCAGTTGGGCTCAGTGGTGATAAAGTACTGACCATTAAAGCCTGCAGACCTGAGCTTGGCTTGGCTTCTCAGGACCTATGTAAAAGTCAAATGAGAGCTGGGCAGTCAGGGTGGCACATGCCTTTAATTCTCACACTCGGAAGCCAGAGGCAGGTGGAACTCTTGAGTTCAAGGACAGTCTGGTCTACAGAAGAGTTCCAGGACAGGCTGCAAAGCTACAGAGAAACCCTGTCTCGAAAAACAAACAAAACAAAACAAAAGTCAAATGAGGTAGTGCCTTCTGTGATCCCAGGGGTACTACTGAGATGGGAGGGGGAGCCATGAGAGTTCCTGGGAACTTCCAGGCCGGCTAGCTCAGCAACACAGCTGTGAATGACGAGACCCTGCCCCAGCAAGCTGGATAGTGAGGAATGACACACAGATGGTCCTCTGACCTCCACTTGCACATCACGGCACTCACACACATTTGTGTTTGTTAAGTATTTTTCTGACTGACAAACCTCTCCACCAACACAGTAATTCCAATCATACCAAATCAGACTGAATTTGAAGATGCCCAGCTTTAATGGGTATCAGCGCTCCTGGGTGGCCCCTGGAAAAGCAGGGAGTTGGGGAGGAGAACCGGAGAGAAAAAAGGAAAGACACATGTTTATTCTCTGGGGGGCAGTTTAAATAGCCTGTGGGAGTGGTCTTGACCCTCCCTGGGGAGGGGTCACTGTTTGGCGGGCTTTCTTGGAGGTGGAGTTTGGACTGAGGCAACTTCCAGGGGAGCTTGAAATGGAATTTTCCACCCAACATTTCAAAAATGGATGCCAGGGGCTGGGGAGAAGCCCCCAACTAAATATTCCAGACTCTTTGTATAAAGGGGTACTAGGGAGCTGAGGTGATGCTTCCAATCCAAGTGTAGGTAACTACAATCATGCTTTGTGTGTGTGTCCATGTGTGTGCATACATGTAGAGGCTAGAGGTTGATTTCAAATGTCTTCCTTCACTCTACACCTTTTAAAGATTTATTTTTATTATTTTAAGTTATGTGTCTGTGTGTGGGTGCCTGCGGAAGCCGGACGGCATTGGATTCCCTGAAGCTGGAGCTACAGGTGGTTGGGAACCACCAACCGGGTGCTGGGAACTGAACCCAGGTCCTCCGCAAGAGGGCAACCTCCTCTTAAGCACTACGCCATCTCTCTAGCTCTCTCCAACTTAGTTTTTCAAGACAAGAACTCTCACTAAACCTACTGATAGGCTGCTTAGCCAGGTCACTTTTGAGATTCTCCTGGCTCCATCTCTTCAGCCTCAGGATTACAGTTGCTCATGCTCCCAGATGTGATTTCTTAGATGGGTTCTAGAATATAGGCATGTGCTACATACTACATACAGCTGCCCAATGCCTACTTGAGAAAAAAAAGACTTTGGTTTTGTTTTGTGTTTGTTCTTTGTGGTGTATGTGCACATGTGTAGAATGTATATGATCTTGTGTGCAGAGGTCAAAAGGGAACATTGGGTGTCCTGCTCTATCATCTCTTGAGACAAGATATTTAACAAAATTGAAGCTAGACCTATAGTCAGCAAAACCCAGAGATCCTCCAGCCTGAGCTCCCTACAGCTCTGGACTCAGACATATGTACAGCCATAGCTGACTTTCTACATGGGGTGCTGGAGATTTGAACTCAAGTCTAAATGCTTGCAAAAGTCTTGTGTCCAATATGTGCCTTGAGAGGAAGTTCATGGGTGACCTCAAGATGTAAGTTCTAGTCAATGGTGTCATGGGTGACAACAGCTCTGATATAGCATCATCACTGGGGAGGCAAAGGGGAATGGAGTGATTTAAAGTGACATCAGCAGCAGTGGGGACTCCCAGGCCAGAGTGATGCTGAGTGGGATGTGGAAGTGTGTTACCCTTTCCATCTGATATCCCAGGTGGGTGGAGATGGGTCTCTACTTCTGCCGTGCTTGGGAGAAACAATGGCTTATGTGGAAATGTGAGTCTCTACCCTGTAAACTAATGAAATCACCAACAAAGCAGAAAGCCTGGTCCCACCCAACAGTTTTTGTTTTGTTTTAATGAAAGTATAAGTTCAAATAGACCCCATGTCAGAAAAACAGCCACTTAGTCCAATGAACAATTTCTGGAAAATGGATCAGGAAACCACACACCCTCAATCAGTCCTGTACCTCATGAGATGAAGGAAAGATGAAAATCTCACAAGACAGGCTAAGCCTTGAAGACTTGGAGCAACATTGAAACTTAGAGGTTCTTTTGCTGGATTGGAATTTTATTTTGAGACAGGATCATGTAGCCCAGGCTATCCTCAAACTTGCTATGTAGCTGAGGATGATCTTGAAATACTTGATTCTTCTGCCTCCATCTCCCAAGTGCTGGGATTCCTGTCAGGCAGCACTATACCTATTACACAGTTCTGGGGGTAGAATTCAGGCAGGGTTTTGTGCATGGGAGGTGAGCATGCTAACCAACTGAGCTCCAGCCCTAGCTCCTGAGCTGGAATTTTAAGTTGCTTGAAGAGTCTGCTGTACCTTTCAGCAAAACTGGCTATGTTGAATTTATGAGGAACTGAAAGTCTCATTGGCTGCCTTTTCCAATTACACATTTGGAAAAGTGAAATACATACCAGGGCTCCTGTTGTAATACCTGAAACTCCAAAGGCAATAAAGTGTCTGGGTAGGTGAGATGGCTCAGCAGGTAGAAGGTGCTTGCTACCAAGCCTGGCAATCTGAGTTCAATCCCCAGAACCTACATAGGGAAAGGATAAACTAACTCTTGCAAATTTATCCTCTGACCTCCACACAAGTGCTGTGCTACATGCATGTCCACATACATACACACATACATATATACATACATATACACATATACATACACACACACACGATAAATATAAAAAAAGACCCACCAGGACCTGGACACGACCACTATACTCTACTCTGACCTCAGAAGAAATAGAGACATGTGATGTTCTTTGTTAGGTGGTAGAATTCTAACATAGGTCTCATACATATTAAGCATGCATTCTATGGCTAAGTTATGTACCCAGCCTGAAATGTGACACTGATGACTATTTTAGCATCTGTGAATCAAGAGATCCCTGGCATTCATTCTGAATGGAACAATTTTTAGGCGGTAGCCAAGTTTGTGGTTGTAACATGGGGACACCTGTTGGCCAAGGTTTTCAGGGTCTTACTCAACAGCCTTAGGCTAGCCTAGAACTCACTATACATCGCAGGACAGGATAGCCTCAAATTTGAAATAATCCTCTTGTCTCAGATTCCAAGTGCTAAGATTAAGGCATGAGCCACCACATCTAGGTTGGTTTTGTTTCTGTGGTACAAAGTATGGATCCAAGGCCTCCTCACACATGCTAGGTTAGCACTCTATGGACCCCAGTCTGGAGACTGTATTTTACAGAAGCATCTTGTCCATCTTGATGGGGTTTTTATAAGGCTAAGTATGATTAGCAACTGAGCATAAAGGATCATGTGCTCAGGTCTTTCAGAGACTATTTCCTAGACATTCCAGCATGTAGTTAGCAACTGGGATTTTAAGGCACGTGCCAAGAGGCTGAGAGAGTCTGGGGCGGAGGATTTGGCTTGGTTGGCAGTGTACTTGGCTAGCAAGCACTAGGCTATGGCTTCCATTCCTAGCACTGCATAAAACCAGGTATGATGGTGCATGCATATAATCCCAGGATTCAAGAGGTGGAGGATCATTAGGATCATCCTTGACCACAGTTTGAAGTCAACTTGGAATACCTGAGGCACTGCCTCAAAAGAGGGTGTTGTTTCTTCCATCAAGAGCATGTGAGTAGATACCAGCTAGAATGGTGACCCCGAGACTCCAGGAAGCACGAGACGACTGAAACCATTTCCATGACGGAGTCTCCAGAGGACCTAACGGGAGAGCAAAGAACCGTTTGGAGGAGTTGGTTCTATCCTTCCACCATGTGGGTCTGAGGAACTGAACTTGGGCTGAGCCATCTCGTCAGCCCCGTATATGTGTGACTTTAGGGAGTGTCCAATGCGTGTCTTTAGAAGAAGTCATAACGTATTATCATACTTGTATTCCTGGATAAAACTGAAGTCAAGATTCTGTCTGCAAGATTATCTGTAATAAGACTCAAACGGAGGTATTCACAGTGGTTTGGAAAAAGTATGTTATATTTCCCTGGAGATGAAGGCAAACTGCAGCTGAGAAACCATTAAGAAGACACTAAACAGAGTGCTCCATCCACATCTGTGCTAGCAAAATATGTACAGGTTGATTAGAATCTGTATTTTAATAAAGTTAGGTATTGGGTACAGAGACTGTAATCATAGGACCTAAAGGATGGAACCATAACACTAAGACTGTAGTAACTTATGAAGTTATTTATACATCTAGTCTACTTTTAAATTGTTGGCTTTTACTTTTTTTTTTTACTTTTATTTTTTACTTTTACTTTGTTTTTTTCTTGGTTTTTTTTTTTGTTTTTTTTTTTTTTTTTTTTTGTTTTTGAGACACGGTTTTATAATATGGCCAGGCTGTCCTAGAACCTGATATGTAGACTAACTAAGCTGGCTTCAAATTCAGAGATCCTCCTGCCTTTGCATCCCAAATGCTGGGATTAAAGGAGTGGGGCACCACCACCGGCTGGTGACTATATCCCTTAAGCTGTGAGCCAGCCTTTCTCACTTTAAGGTTGGGTCTTTCAGGCACTTTGTCAGAACAGGGAGAAAGTAACAAATACACTCAAATGTTTTTTTTCCAATGTAAATAACAAACCCTTCTCAAGTTCTTCCCCTCTTTCTGTATGTTGAAAGAACTGACCAGTCTCCATTAAAATTACTTCTCTCCTTGGACTGTTACCCCAAGGTGGCAGTTCTATGTTTGTTTTGATGTCACTGTTTCGGAATCACCACACGGAAGCAGGTATAGTGGTATACACCTTGAATACCAGCAATAGCAAAGTTGTGAGAGGGAACATGGGTCGAGGCTAGCCTGGGCTATCAAAGACTCTGATTCGAAAAGAAAAATAAATAGGGTGACATGACTGGCAGAAATGGTCTTTCTACCCAGGGCTCACCTGAAAACATCGGAATCGCCAGGACCCTGCAGCCTCAAGACTTAAAGCGAGACTCAGCTAAATGTATGTTGACAGGTGAATTCTTTTTCTTCTGGAATAAAAAGAAACCAGAAAGGTTTTCTAGGGACTTTTGAAGAGGGTAAGACAGGAAACCAGGCTCGAGTCTTGGGTAGTGGCTATTTCTTGTAATTCCAGCACGTCGGAAGTTGGGTCAGGAGGGTAGGAGTTCGAAACCACTCTGTACTATATTGAGGCATTATTTCAAAAAGAAAAAAAATGCAAAAAGCACCCGGGGGACGCAGCGTACAGACAGGACGCTTCCCGCCGGTCTGGACAGGAGCAGGCGCTTGTCCCCTGGTCACCACCCACACCCGGACCCTCCACGTCACTAGACCCTCTCTAGGTAGGCCCAACCCAGGGCCAGCACCAATTGTCCTTTGACAAACCGGGATGGCGGCGGAAGAGAAGATTGCGTTGCTGTGTCACTTCCGGAACAGCCTCCGGCGGGGAGCGGCACTGAACCGGCTGAAACCAGTACACAGCTCCACGCAGCTACCGCCGAACTGGTACCCGCCAGTAGCACGGATTTTAGAATGAGCCAGCACGGCGGGGGCGGGGCCTCCTTCCTGGGGGCGGGGCCACCTATTCAGGGCAGCGTGCCTACCTCGGGGGCGGTACCTCCTACCCGGGGCGGGGCTAACTACTCGGTGCGGGGCCACCTACCTGTGGGGGCGGGGTCGCTATTCCGGCTACTTGTCCTCTGCCTAGGGGCGAGGCCGCTTGTTCTGACCAATCCAGAGGCCGGGGGTTCTCCTCTGGGGCGGGTCCTACGTACTCGTTCGGTCTGGAGGTGGGGCCGGATCGGGTTCGCGGTGTGCACAGCGGGATAGACCTGAAGAGCAAGGTTTCACGTGGGGACTTGTCCTACGGGATGCTCAGGAAAACTTTGCTGCATGCCTACCGTCTAGCTGTTCACCAGCAGAGCAGCCCAGCCTACACAAACTGGTCTCGAGTCACGTACTGGGAATTCTAGGACTAAATGCACTAGGGCGCAGAAGCTGAGGATGGGAGAGCTGAACAGGACAGACCTCCAGACCTCCAGACTAGAACGTAGTAATTCTAGTAACCAGGGTGTGGCTCGTTTTTGAGCCTCTGTGTATCAAGTGTGAAGTCCTGGATTCTAACCACAGCATAGCAAGGGACAAACAAACAAAACAAAAGCAAAGACAAAAAAACAACTTTAAAAAAAAAACCTTAGAATTACTGTGATGGAGGAAGGATCCCACTGAGAAATCTATTCCTTGCTTGCTGTCTTTTTTTTTTTTTTTTTTTTCTTTTCTTTCTTTTTGGTGGTGATGGGGATCAAACGTAAGACCACCTTGGACCTGATATCAGTCCTTAGGACCTATGTAAAACAAAATGCCGGTTGTAGTGAACATTTGTAACCCCAGTGCGAGAGAGGGAAGAGGAGAAATCCATTTTAATCCACTTGTGTTCCAGGCCAGTAAGAATTGTAAACATGCCCCAGCCCATTGTGGTTTTTTTTTTTTTTTTTAAATTCTTCGGAGGCTGAGCTCTGCTGGAGGCCCAGCGAGAGCCTGAAACTGTAGCCCAGGTCCCAGCTTCTTGGTTTACTTGAACTCAGGCATTGGAAGCATTTGGGCCGGGAACGCTGGTGTGTGTGTGTATGTGTGTGTGTGTGTGTGTGTTTGCACGTGTGCGTGAATGGTCGGAGAGGACATCTTGCAGGAGTCAGTTCTCTCCCTTCACCATGTGGACCCCAGGAACTTAACTCGGTCCCAGGGCTTGGCAGCAGGAACATATCACTGGCCACCATTGTGGGTATTTTGTTTCTTAAACTAATTTGGAAAAACGATTTAGTTTTTTATTTTTTTCAGAATTTGGGCATGTGTTGTTATGCCCAAATCCGCGAAGTCCCCCAAAAGCCAACAAGGAGACTGAGTCTCGTATGTAAAAGCAAAGAGCCTTTATTTTATGCACGTTTGCAAACTCGGTCTCTCCTCGTGCCCAAAGTATTGGAATAAACAGAGAGCCCCGAGCTCAGTTAGATTAGGGTGTATATAGTAGTAAAGGTGGGAGTGAGGGGTTTCTGAGGTTCAGGAACCCGATTGGCTGACATTTGTCTAGGGGTGTCCTGGTGAGTGTGCGCTGGCAGGTCATCCTATCTACAATGGTGTTACGAGCTGGGGGACTTCAGCTCCAGGTTCTTTTCGAGTAATATCTATGAGGACTCTGTGCCCTTCTCACCAGAGAGTGATGAGTGACCAGACCAAGCAAAAGAATTGTTTTTATAATGATTCTTTACTAGCAACTTCAATATCCAGTGCATCAATGGGGTTTACAGTCTTAATAGGCATGGGGGATTGATAATGGGCAACACACAGGCAATTCAATATCACAATTATTAATCCAACTAAACATAATACATAAAACCAATTCATAACCTTAATCTAACTTATCACTTATTCAAAGAACACTTCTTAACCTTAATACAACTTATCCATTACTTATCTATAAAACACTCCTTAACCTTATCTATTAACATTTCCTAATCTTATTAATTATCCGTAAGATATCTCTTAACATTTCACACACTAAACATATGTATTAACACATTTATGCTCTTCTCTTAACATCTCATACACACATGAAATAGCATCATACGACCTGGTATTCCCTGGCTTAAAAAGGGCTTTTTGAATTTCTTCAGGCTGGGCTCTTGTCCGCACTGGAGACTGGGTAGCGTAGATTGACTCTTGACCCCATAGTCTGTGCTCAGGAGATAAGGTTCCAATGTCCTGTTCCAGGTTGGTATTGGGTACTGGATCAGTCCTTGACCATGTCGTCTGTGGCCTATCTCAGAATGTAGGGCCTATGGACTTGGCTTTTCGGGTGACCAAGTCTCAGGAGTTCACTATTCTCGAAGACAAAGCTTTGCTCTCGGGATGCCAAAGCGTTCTGAAAGGCAGAGTATCTTGTCTGTTTTCAGGAGACAGACCTTCAATGTCCACTCTCAGGAAATGAGGCTTTGCATTCGGGATGCAAGGCGTTAAATGTCTGATTTCAGGAGATGAAGCTCTGTACCCTGGAGACAGAGCATTAAATGTTTAGGCAAGGCATTTAATATTTCTGCTTTCCGGGAGGCAGGCTTGGAGGATCTCTCTTTACAAGGCTTGGTGTCCAGGCCATTGTGAGAAGTGAGATAACTGTCCTGCTTCAGCCCTCTCTTTTAAGTCAATTCAAAACTGCCCCTCGTTTGATCCTTGCGATAACCAGATGTCCTGGGTTATCAGTATCGACTGACCACAGAAGGGTGGGGGTCCCTCTTGTGTGGCAAAATTACTTCGTTACCACGGTTGCTGGGTGCAGCCCCCTCATCTGGCAGGACCAGATGGGTGTGGCAGCCTTCAAGCGGGCAAATGTTCTCTTAATATTTCACCTTAGTAATTTTCCACACCACACACAAGACGAACTGCTTTTACATTACACCAAGTTGCATTCATTCTTATTCAATAAATTTCCTGCTCTATCTACACTACAGATTCCCCTTTATTTATTCATTCAGAAGAATCTGTTTCCATGCTCATTACAAATGGTTGGAATATCAGGCATTTCCTTTGGATGGTCTGTTCTTGGGTGGTGCTTGCGTAATCTCAGTTTGTGGTTCTTCCTGCAACCAGGTATTGCTTCAGGGTAAACTACTGAGACTCAGGCCTCTATTAAACTTATTGATAGCTGAGTTCTACACTGGCAGGTGATAATGATTGGAAGAAAAGAACTTCCTTTGGGTGATCTGTTCATATTTAGCTTATCACGGCTGGCTCCTACAGTGTACAGTTTAAGGAAGAAAATTGATTATCATCACAAGAAATGGGATTTGCATCCTGGTGATGCTGGCACACTGGAGAGAGAGGCGGCAGAACAAGAATTCAAGGCCATTCTCTACTACATAGCAGTTGAGAGCAAACTGGACTTTATGAGACCCTATTCAGAGAGAGAGGGACAGAGACAACAGAGAGACAGAGGACATCTAGGATGTAGCAGAGTGATACTTGCCTTGTGTATATAACCTAGTGGCCTTAGACTCTATCACCAAACAGCAAAGAGAACTAGTAAGAGGGGAACATTACTTACAGAAACATAAGGAAAAAGCCCAAATTTCTTTTGACAGAAAAAAGAAAAAATTAAATTATGCTACCCTAGTTGAATGGAATACTTTTGAAAACAATAGCTTGCTTGTAGTAAGGAGGCTGCTAGTTTGTTCCTGGCCGCTTAACCCTGAAATAATCACACAGAAACTGTATTAATTAAATCACTGCTTGGCCCATTAGCTTTAGCTTCTTATTGCCTAACTCTTACATATTAATTTAACCCTTTTCTATTAATCTATATATTGCCACATGGCTGTAGCTTACCGGCTAAAGTTCTGGCGTCTGTCTCCAGCAGGGTTACATGGCTTCTCTCTGCTTCTGCCTCCTTTCTCCCAGCATTCAGTTTAGTTTCCCCCACCTAGCTCTGTTCCCCTATAGCTCTGCTATAAGCCCAAAGCAATTCCTTTA
Organism: Arvicola amphibius; assembly: GCF_903992535.2. Lineage (NCBI taxonomy): Eukaryota > Metazoa > Chordata > Mammalia > Rodentia > Cricetidae > Arvicola > Arvicola amphibius. The sequence continues at coordinate 88,981,818 of NC_052049.1, read as the reverse complement.
TTCATTAATGGTAATCACAGCACACAGAAGGGACTCCCACATCACTTGCGGATTGTACCTTTCTATGGATACCACAAACTTAGTTTAAAATACCATCAGTTGAGTGGGGGATATGGTTCAGTGTTAGAGTAGACTAAAATCAAGTGTTGCCCAGGTTACTCCCTCCCTCCCTTCTTTCTGTTCCCATTACCACCCCTTCCTCTTTTTCATTCCCTCTCTCTTTTACTCTCTTCCTCTCTTTCTCTGTCTCATTGTCTTTTTGGTGCTATGGTTAAAACCTTTTACCTCTTGCATGCTAGGCAAGTGCCCCAGGACAAATATGCACTTCTATCACTACAAGCTCTTCTCAGGGTTTAAACAGTAAACACGACCTCATAGTTCCTCTCAGTGTGTTAGAAAAATGTGTTTCCCAGCTGGAAAGATGTCTCGGGACTTAAGCACATTTCCTACTCTTGTAAACACCCAGCTTTGATTCACAGCACCCACATGGTGGCTGAAAACCATCCGTAACTCTAGTTCCAGGGGATCTGACATCCTCTTCTGACTTCCAGCAGCAGCAGGCACCCAGGTAGTGCACAGACATACACGCAGGAAAAACATTGCACATAAGATAAAAATAGATCTAGAAAGCATTCACAGTTCCCAGTGGTCTCATTTCCCCAGGTCAGCAATCTGTTCCTGGAGATCTGTGAAGTTTCTGCATCCCGTGAACCTTTCCACCGACGCGGTAATCCAAATCAGACTAAAAAAGCCCAGGTTTAACGGACACCAACGCACCTGGGGGCCTTCCAGCCCTCCAGAGAGGAGACAGGGAAGGAAGACCTGAAAACCACGTGTTTGTTCTCTGGGGGGTTAAGTAACCGGTGGGAGTGGTCTTGAGCATCTCTGAGGAGGGGTCATCATTTGACGGACTTTCTCTGGGGTGGAGTCTGGACTGAGGCAACTCCCAGGGGGAGAGACTTCCACTGGGACATTCCAGACTCTTTGGATATATGGATGCCAGGGGCTTAGGTGAAGCCTTAACCCAAACATTCCAGACTCTTTGGGTGTATGGATACCAGAGGCTGGGATGATGCTTCCAAACAAACAGTTTGGTTTATTTCTTGAACACCTCCAGATGAACACCCACCCACTTCCCTTGTAACAAACCAAGTCCAACCATCCGTGGTAGGGAAAGGAGAGACTCCAGCAGATAGACTCACCCAGGGTACTTAGGAAGCCAGCAAGGGTTTTTACTAGCAGATACTGCGTTGACAGCAGTGTCTCTCAACTGAGGGGAAGGGTGACAAGTTGTAGGTTTAAAGGACCTAGAAGGACATAGGCAGCAGGGTCTGCACTACCACACAAGTCCAGAATTTCTGAGAGTCTGGTCACAAGGCAAGGTAGGTTAGAGGAGTAGAAGCAGGAGGTAAGAGCTGAGCATAGCTTCATACTCCCAGCAGCCAATCCCAACTCCCAAGAACCAGTTTAGGGTGGGCCAGGACTGGGTTTATAGCCCACTTCCAAGCTTTGATCTTCCAGAGTAGCTGGAGCATGGACCATGTTAGTCCCACCAACCCCAAACCTTCAGGGACTGGACTTTAGGCAGAGTGGAGGAAAAGAGGATAGAGTAACCCAAGGTTTTTATGAAAAAAGACTAAAGCCAGTAAAATTTCCTGCACTGGCAAGATTGCTCAGTACTTGCTGTCAAACCTGACAGCCTGCTGGGCAGTGGTGGCGCACGCCTTTAATCCCAGCACTCAGGAGGCAGAGGCAGGAGGATCTCTGTGAGTTAAGAGGCCAGCATGGTCTACATAACTAGACATAGTTCCAGGACAGGCTACAAAAACTATAGAGAAACCCTGTCTTGAAAAACCAACCAACCAACCAAACAAACAAACAAAAAACAAAAACAGAAACAGAAACAGAATAACCCTACATCTCCCTGCATGCTGGAGGGACAGAACCAACTCCTAAAAGTTTCCCTCTGACTTCCACAGGTGTCCCCCTTCATAAGTAAATACATTTAATTCAAAAAAATCGAATGGACTGTAGAAATAGCTCAGGGTTAAAAACTCTTACGGGGGACTTGAGTTCAGTATCCGAACACCCATGCAGAGCCGCTCAATATTGGGGCTCCAGCTCTAGAGGGATCCTACGGCCTCCACTGGCTCTGTATTCATATGCACACACTCACATACAGACACAGAATAATTTAAAAATAAAATATATTTTAAAATTCCTGGAAAGAAGTGGTCTCCAGCCTCTTGCCTCCACAAGGCAGCAGGCTTTTCTGACAGGACGGGCTGCTGAGGGAGTTGTCAACATTAGTGTAAAGTCAAGGTACCTGCTTTGCCAGGATGACCCCTAGACAAGGCTCTCCAAAGCCGGGTACTTGTTTGTTGGAAGCTCTGTACTCTTGATGAAAAGGCAGCTCCACTGTGAGGGAAAGGGGATGGGAGGACTTCTGGCTCAAGTCCGATGTCTTGGACAGAAGCCCAGAGAGACTCACTTTTAGAGTGATAATTTGTTTTGTTGCGTTTGTGGTTTTGTTTGTTTCTTGAGACAGGGTCTCACTATGTAGCTCTGGCTGTCCTGGAACTCACTCTGTATTCTAGCTGGTCTCAAACTCACAAAAATATGCTTATTTCTGTCTCTCCAGTGCTGGTATTAAAGTTGTCTGCTACCCCAGTTAATTTTTTTAAATTTTATTATTTCATGTGTATAAGTGTTCTGACTACATGTATATATGTGCACCATGTGTGTGCTCCGTGCCTGTGGAGGTCAGAAAAGGACATCAGATCCTTTGGGACTGGAATTACATATAGCTATGAGCTTCCCACCATGAGGACACTGGAAATTAAACTTAGGCTTTCTGAAAGACCTACAAGTGCTCTTGACTGCTCAGACAACTCTCCATTGTCTGGATATCATCTTCTGGACCTCAGTGGAGTGGTGTGGGAAGTCCTTCTATATATGTGTTGCTTTTATTGGTGAATAATGAAGCTGCTTTTGGCCAATGGCTTAACAGAATATAGCCAGGCTAGAAAAGATATAGATAGAGAGTAGGCAGAGTCAGTGAGAAGCCATGTAGCCACCTCCAGAGACAGACACTTCCACTGGAGCCTGCTGAAACTTTGCTGGTAGGCCATGACCTTGTGGTAATATACAGATTAATGGAGATTGGTTAGTTTAGGATGTAAGAGCTAGTCAATAAGAAGCTGGAGCTAATAGGTCAAGCAGTGATTTAATCAATACAGTTTCTGTGTGGTTATTTTGAGTATCAGCAGCCAGGAAGAAATGAGAAGCCTCACCCAACAGTGGAGGACACTGTCAGCCTGCCCAGACTCTGGTCAGACCCAGCAGAGCTCAACAGAACTGGATTCAGAAACTGAGGGGCTGACAGCTGCCTCTAGGAGCAAGCTGTGTGTGTGACCTGGTTTCCAGAGACTGGGTCGGTGAATTCCTCTGTATTCACATGATTACAGGGAAGCTATACATCCCATCTGTGTTCAGTGGGATGGACTTAGACAAAGTCATAGCACGTGGCAAGAGTCATACCTACTACACAGGTGCATGCAATAACATGGACGACTCGTATAAACATAACACATAAGAAATCAGTTGTAAAAATGCATATTTACTATGATTATTTTGAGATGGGGGTCTCACCATGTTGTCCAGGCTGGCTTCAAATGGATCATTTGCTATCTGAGTGTCAGTGACCATAGGTGTGTGCCACCATGACCAGATTATATTGTCTATTGTGTTCATTTTTAAAAGTAGGATAAGATCTGTTGAGACAGCTCAGTAGGAAAGCTGCTTGCCCTCAAGCCGGTTAGCCGGTGCGTGAGCCCAGGACCCATATAGTGGGAAGAAGGAAGGTGCCCTCCGACTCCACACACAAGCTGTGGCATACATTCACTCACACATGCATACACATATGTAAACAAACAAAAACAAAGTAACAACATTTTCCCATGTTCTTCTGGTGCCCATTTACAGTTTATAAATTGGTTGGTTCACATATTACAGTAGTAGCTCCATCAAAAACAGGTTGAGCAATAACACTCAAACAACAAGAGCCCTGTGGGGCCACTGGCCCTAGCGAGATCAGGCCTGCCTGCAGTAGGCAGAGAGGGAAGGGCACCACAGCAGGCTAGCGTTACTGCAAGGGATGAGGAAGAGAGAAGACTGTGCCAGCAAGTGTCGAATGCTCCTCTCCCACAGGAATAAGTCGGCTTTCCTTCTCCTAGTGCCTCTGAGTTGGCTGTGAAAGGGTCCAGGGTCTTCGCAGATCAGCTCAGCAATGCCCTTCCAGGACTTGGGTGGTCCTTTCTCCAAGCAGAATCCAGCACCAACAGGCAGGAAACCATCGTTTCACGATCACCCAGATGTCCCCTCTGATTGTCTGATGTGCTGCAGCCCCAGATCAAGGACTGGAGGTGGCAATGGTGCTGAGGGTAACTGTGACCTGATAACTGTGGTTCATAATAGATGTGATCAGTGCCTGGAGGGCACCAAGCTTCCTTGGTGGCTTAGCTTAGAACCCTGGCTGGGCAGTCCGCTGGTCAGAAAATGAATTTTCCTCTTCTTTTTTATAAACTAGGGGAAAATGGTTCTGGGGCTGGAGAGATGGCTCAGCGGTTAAGAGGACATCTGCTCTTCCAGAGGACTTGAATTCGTCTCTGGCACCCATATCAAGCGGCTCACAACGCCCTGTCACAACAGCTCCAGGGGCTCTGAGCCTCTCGCCTGCAAGGACACTGAACTCAAAACATATTCCCTTAAACACATAAAGATAATTTTTAAAAATCTAAAAATTAGAATTGTCCTTCCAGAATATGAGTTAGGCGGGTTTTTTTTGTTTTGTTTTTTTTTTGTTTGTTTGTTTGTTTGTTTGTTTTTTGAATGGTTTCTGCTTGGGAAAAACAAAGTATAATTTTCCCTATCTGTTTGAAGAAAGTGTTTACAGAATGCATATGTCAGCTATTTGGGGGAATCTATAAAGCAGACAGGAAAGATCAGATTTTGAAGCAATGCCCTGGAAAAAATAAATTAAAATCATGAAAACTGCTGGGAAGACTATTTGGTGGGTGAAGGGCCTGCAGCACAGGGGTGAGGACCTGAGCTGAGACCCCAGAACCCATGCAAAACAGCATTCAGAGGAGGATCTGTCCTCCCGGGGTCACCACGAAATGGGAGGTGGAGGCAGGAGACTCCAGAAGCTTGCAGTCTGGCAGTTTGAATTGGAAAAAAATAAGATCCTGTCTCAAAGTGGAAGGCGAGGACCAATGCCTGAGGTTGTATACTTACTATATGAGTGCAGCTTTGCCTGTGCCATAGGAACACACAATGCGCGTGCACACACACACTCACACACCACACCACATACCATACACACCACATATGCATGTTTACAAAGATTTTGAAAAAGGAACAAAAATAAATACAAAGGAAAAAGAAAGGTGAGCAGAATGTTCTTACCTGTAATCTTAATATTCAGGTTGCCAAGGCAAGAGGATTGCCACGACTTCCAGGCCAGCCTGGGCTACAGAATGAGACTTTGTCACCCCACACCCACACCAATGAAATAAAAGAAAAACAACAACAACAAAAGGGATGGAAGATGGCCTAGCCGTTAGGAGCACTGGCTGCTCTTCAGGAGGATGCTTCCTTACAACTATCTGTAATTCCAAGTCCAGGGGATACAATGGCTTTTTCTGGCCTCAGGGGTACCAGACAAACATACATATATGCAGGCAGATACATATATGTGGTACGCATACATATATGCAGGCAAAACACCCATACACATAAAATAATAAAAAATCGGTGGCCCACAACATTAATCTTAGCACTCAGGAGACAGAGGCAGTCAGGTTTCGCTGAGTTCAAAGCCAGCCTCCTCTACATGGTAAATTCCAGGGTGATATAGTGAGAACCTGTCACACACACACACACAAACCAGAACAAAGACAAAAAAGACAAAAAGCAATTTTAAACCCACAAAAATAAAAATAAATAAAGGGCAGGCAGGCAGGCATGACAATGCACACTTGTAATCTCAGCACTCAGAAGACAGGGGCAACAGGATTGATTCTGAGGCCATCCTAGATTACATAGTAGTGTTGTAATTAATAAAGTTTCTGTGTGATTATTTGGGTCTGGGCAACCGGGAAATAGACAAGCAGTCTCTGCTTACAAAATGGCACCAGCACGGGCAACTATATCCACATAAAATCTAAGAGAGCTTGGGAAGTTATTCTAGACACAAAAGAACAGAGTTAAGCACGACTTCTTGGTAGCAGTATTTTCTCAGGTGGCTCTGTTTGCTAGAGGCAAGCGTGTCTCATTTAAGAGAGGCTTCCTGACACCGCTTTAGCTGCAAAAACTTTGCAGTTATTTTAAGAGGCCCCACCAACAAACATTTAAGTGGTGTTTATAGTGTTTATAGATTGTCTGACAGCATGCTTCTTGGTGGTGGCAGGGACCTTGAAACTCCATAGAGCTGTGAAAATAACATGGCTCCTACTGGTACTTCCGCCATGAAGCTGAACTCTCAGAAAGCCAAGGAATGGGGTAAATCTAGCTGTCAAAACCATGGCTTTAATCCTAGCCATATTGCTTAGCAAATTAAAGACTCATGTGGTCAGAAGAAAGAGAGAAATACAGTAAAGATAGATTCAGATGAAAAAAACACCTCTAAACATTTTACAGTGTGTTTAAAAATATATGCAGGCTTGGGAGAGGAAAAAAAAGGATAAAATCCTTAAAAAGGGGGGGGGTAAGCAGTTGGGTGTGGCAGCTCACACCTTTAATCCCAGCACTTGGGAGGCAGAGGCAAGCAGAACTCTGTGAGTTCAAGGACAGCCTAGTCTACAGAGTGAGTTCCAAGACAGTCAAAGATACACAGAGAAACCCTGTCTCAAAAAAACCCAAAATTAAAATTAAAAATAAAAGAAATAGAGTTTAAAATAAAGCCACATAAAGATGGAAAATACATAAAAAATCTGAATACTGTATGTTATTGTATTCTCTTTGAATTGTTTGACGGCTGAGGAAGGAGCAACAGTTGCTAAAAGACATTTGATTATAAATGGTACTGGATTAATCCAACATATATATTTTGAAAATGCCTTGACTTCAAAATTTAAATAAAAAGTGCTACTTTGGCGAAGAGGTTTTGCTTTTGTTTCCACAGGAAATGAGAGGCTGTGGATTCATTCTGGGTTAACAAAGATCAAGGAAGACCCCCTGTAGAATCTCTGATAGGAGCAGATTGCCCAGATAGAGTGTATGCAGACTCAGAGAGACGCCATGTTAATAAGAAACCTAAGCTAATAGGCCAACCAGTGTTGTGTAATTAATATAGTTTCTGTGTGATTGTTTGGGTCTGGGTGACTGGGAAATGAATGAGTGGTCTCTGCTTACAAAACATAGTGGCACCGTGTGTGTGTGTGTGTGTGTGTGTGTGTGCGTGTGGGTGTGTGTGGGTGTGTGTGTGAATGAAGAGAGGGACCAATTATTTGAAGCTACTGCCTTGAGGCTTCAGACTGTAATCGCTGCATCTATTCTAATGGTCCATAGTCAGCCCTGTTACACATTGCCATCTGGAACACACACATCTATCTCACATACGAACCAGAGACAGAAACTAAGAACTGTGGCTTCAGGATACCAAAAGTCAAAACAAAATGAAAACCAAAACAACATTTTTAAACATTTAAGATTGATTTTTTTTTAACGTATGTGTGTTTTGCCTGCATGTATATCTGTGTACTATGTGGGTGCCTGGTGCATAAGAGGTCAGAAGAGGGCATCAGAACCTCTGAAACTGGAGTTACAGATGGTTGTCAGCTGCCATGTGAGTGCTGGGAATTGAACCCAAGTCCTCAGCAAGAGCAGCAAACACTCTTAACCACTGACATCTGTCCAGCCCACTTCCATTAATCTTTAAGCATTGAGTAAGTGTCAGATCTAGCAAACTGTGGTATCTGTAGCTTGATGATTTTATAACAGACCCTCAGACGGTCACATAGTTAAATAACTTTTGTATTCAGGGGTCTAGAGAGATGTCTATATGGGTAAGCACTTTCTGTGCAAGCGTGAGGACCAGAGTTCAAATCTCCAACACCCGTGTAAAAGACAGGCATGTGGCAGAGACAGGTGGATCCCGGAGACTCACTGGCCAGCCAGGTTAGTCAGTTGGTGAGCTTCAGCTTCAGTAAGAGATCCTGTCTGGAAACAACAAAACAAAACAACCACACCACAGGGGGAGCATTAGAGGAAAACGCCATATCAATTCCTAGCCTTCATATGCCTATGAACGCACAAGCACACACATATGTGCTTGCATATATACAACAAAAGTGTAGCAAAAAGTCACTTACTGACTTTTATACTTCTACAACATAAATTCTAGCTAATGTTTACAAATGGGAAATACACCAGTTGACAAAACAGAAAGAAAAGCAAAAACAAAACAAAAGCAGACCTAATACTGGAGATAAAGCTATAGGCACACCTGAGCATCCCATGTGCCATCACCCTCTCCCTCCTTTTTATTTGGTCTCCTGTAGACCAGAATGACCTTGAAATCCTGCTTGGTCTCTCTACCTCCTGAGTACTAGGATACAGATGAACTCAACCATGCTCAGTATATTTGGTTCCAGGATGGAATCCAGGGCCTTGTGCATGCTATACAAGCACTCTAGTACCTGGGCCACACCCTGGCCCCCAGATAAAATATTGCTAACATCCATGTCTCTACAGGAACACAGATGCAACACTGCACCAACAACATCCTTCGCCAAGAAATCTCATCTAACACACTCACAGAGGACATGGAGATGTGAAAAGAGTCCTGCAGACTCATAATACCAAAGGGGCAAGTTTATTTTTACAACCTTATAAAGTTGGGTGGCTGGCAAGAGAAAAGGCAAAAGTGACTACCATGCCAGTTTTATATAAAACTGTAGGTTTTTTAAAAAAATTATATTACTAATTTTATTTCCCTCCCTGCCCCCTGAATTCCTCATTGGCTGAGTTCTTTGGTGAAGTACAATCTTCCCGGTGTCTAGTATAGTTCACTCCCCCAAATACCCACTCTATTGGTTCAGGATGAAAAGACTTATCTAATGAATATCCCAGGGCTCAAGAGTCCCTTTCTGATACACGGGCTCTGTCAGGTAGCAGACTGTAATTTTTCAACTGTCAGCCTGGGGAATGAGCCTCTTGATTCTCTGTGGTTCTCTCATGAGCTCTAAACACACCTTTTACTGAAAACAGACCATAATGATTTATTTTTGACACTAGGAAAGCACCTTAAAATTTAGCTACAAGTTAAAATCATTTCTATTAGTGGCTTTAAAAAGAGCTAAACAGCAGAGCAGGAGGGATGACTCAGCAGTTAAAAGTCCATCCTCCTCTTGCAGAGGACTTGAGTTCTGTGTCTAGTGCCTGCATCAGGCAGCTCACAGTCGCCAGCAATTCTAGCTCTGCTGGTGGGAGGCTGCTCATTTGTTTCCTGGCCACCTCGACTCCTGAAATAATCACACAGAAATGATATTATTCAAATCACTGCTTGGCCAATCACTTAAGTGTATTTCTAGCTTGCTCTTATATTCTAAATTAACCCATCTCCATTAATCCGTGCTATGAGCTCATGGCCTACTGGCAAAGTTTTGGCAAGCTCCAGCAGAGGCATCAGTCCCCAGCGGCATGGCTTCTCTCTGACTCTGCCTACTCTCTCTACATATCTCTTTCAGTCTGGCTTTACTCTGTTTATCCATTGGCTGAAAGCAGCTTTTTAATTAACCAGTGACAATAAAACATATTCATGGCATATAATTCCTCCCACATCACAGCCCCAGGAAATCTAATATCCTCCTCTGACCTTCATGGGCTCCTAAACACATATGGACACACACGGACACACACACACACACACACACACACACACAGAGAGAGAGAGAGAGAGAGAGAGAGAGAGAGAGAGGAGAGAGAGAGAGAGAGACCTACAAACAAATAACAACAACAAAACCAAGCTAGGTATGTAATCCTAGTACTTGGGAGTTAGAAGCAGACACATCTCTGTGAGTTTGATGCCAGGTTGGTCTACATATCAAGTTCCAGATAAGCCAGGGCTACATAGTGAAACACTGTCTCAAAAATAAGAAAAAAAAGAAAGGAAGGAAGGAAGAAGAAAGAAAAGAAATAGAGACTGAGTCTGGAAAGATGGTTCAGCCGTTAAGAGCAGTGGCTTCACTTCCAGAGGGCCTAGGCTCAATTCCCAGTTCCTACATGGCAGATCTCACCTGTCTGTAACTCTTGTTCCAGAGGATCTGACACGCTAACATAGACATATATGCAGGCAAAAATACCAGTGCACATAAAAGAATATATATAAGGCATGCATTTTTTTAATAAAAGAAAAAAAGTAGAGACTGGAGAGAGATCTCAGTGGTTAAAAGCATGTACTGATCTTGCAGAGATCCAAGCGTGGCATATCATACAGCTAGCTATGACCTGTGACTCCAGGGTATCCAATGCCTCTGGTCTTTATGGGCACCTGCACTTCCAGGAACAGATACATACAACATATTATAATAGTATAACAAATAATAATAAACACATTTTTAAAATTAATAATGAAATAAATCTAAAAAGCAAAAAATAAATGGAGCCAAATCTGGCCTCCAAGAAACATCTCTCAATTCCTTGACATGACTCTTTTATTGGCGGAGGTCACACCTAACCCACACTCTTTTCTACCTGGAAATCTCCTTGGGGCCAAGTTAGAGACTAGTATAAGAGTTTGTAGATTGTGCAAATGGAATTATCTAGGTTCTCACCAATAAAGGTCCCAGAAACAACATACCGGGCCAGGTTTCAGGCTAACCAATAGGCCAAGCTGCCGGGCGGTGGTGGCGCACGCCTTTAATCCCAGCATTCGGGAGGCAGAGGCAGGCGGATCTCTGTGAGTTCGAGACCAGCCTGGTCTACAAGAGCTAGCTCCAGGACAGGCTCTAAAGCTGCAGAGAAACCCTGTCTCGAAAAACCAAAAAAAAAAAAAAAAAAAAAAAAAAACCAATAGGCCAAGCTTTCCTTTTCTGTTGTTAGGACTTACTAGACCATTGCCCAAAGCACTTTGGAGAACCAAAACTTTGGGAATCTCTTATCTTACAGATACCCAAACTATGAATTGAAATAATGTGTTACCATATGGACCAAACCACATGGCTGGCCCTGCCAAGATATTCCTTATTCCTTTCAGAGTTACAGATGGTTCTGTTAGTCATGAAGTTACAGTTTTTTCTTTTCTCTGTTTTAATCTTTATTTCTTGTTCCTGTGTAATGTACATGCACCTGTGTATGCATTTACCTGTGTCAAGGAATATGTGTGTGTGTGTGTGTGTGTGTGTGTGTGTGTGTGTAATATATGTCACATTAATAAATTGTCCTGCAATTTGAGATCACTGAGAACCTGGCTCTTCAGACCCAAGCATGCTATCTTCAAGTGTTCCCCAAGACCTCTTGCCTGGGAATGGGCTAGCTCCCTCTAGCCCTGTGAGGAGACAGAACGAACCACAGAAGAGCTATGAAGACCGTCAGAAGGAGTGAAAGTACCGTGTCCTTGAACACACTGGGAGGAAAGCATTCCCAGGTGGCTTTCCAAAGCCAAAGACTCAGCTACTATTTAATTCCATGTTAAAAAGATGCCTGGGGTGTGAACTGCCAATAGGAAGTATCACCCAGGAAACCATGTTCTGTCTGGGATTCTCGGTGGTCAGACATCCCATCTTGCTGTTTCGGTGTCTAGGGCTCCCCCAGATAGTTTCTTCAGGGTGGTGTAAGTGTCTAGCCTCATGTTCTATTGTGTTTCTGCAGCTTGTTTTATTCTTTTAAAATCATATGCACGGCTAGCATGGATCCTTCCATAGGTGCATTTCTGTTCTGAAGGAGGAAATATTCTAACGTTGCTGAGCAAATCCCTGGCTCTGAGGAACTTCTCTTTTGTGTACTGGCTTTGTAGTGAACGAATCAGGCTGGTCTTTGTGAAGAGTTGGTCAGCTTTGAAGCTGCACCATGTGGCGTAGGCTGTGAAAATGGTTGCAGAGAGAAATACGACTCTTAGGGCCAGGTGAGGCTGGTGTTTGCTAATGGCCTAGTGGAAAGCGACTGAAGTTGGAGGTGGGGAAGACAGAAAAATGCTCAATGGGAAAAGGAGGTGGCAGATTTCAGAGTTGATGCTGCAATGGTAGACATATATCCTTAGTGAACAAGTGCAGGAGAGGAAATGGAGGGCCAATGCCGGGAAACACCATCTGGCAAATGCTTGGCCAAATTGAGATCCTGATACCTATGCCTGGGACAGCAATGTAAATATGGGTTGAGGATTAGAGTTATGAGGAGGAGAGAGAGAATCCCATCTTACTGAAAGCTAGACTCTGATGCACAGATGCTCAGAACAACGGGAGGATCTGTGTTGTTGGGGTTTCTGTCCTGTCCGGTTCCCGCAGTCATTAAGTCCCAAAGAATCACACAGAAGTCTACATTAGTTATAAACTGATTGGCTTAGTAGCGCAGACTTCTTATTAACTCTTATAACTTATATTAGCCCATTATTCTTGTCTATGTTAGCCACGTGGCTTGGTACCTTATTTGGTGGGGCAGTCACATCTTGCTTCTTCTGTGGCTGGGACAGAACTGCAGAGAGAGCTTTCCTCTTCCCAGAATTCTCTTGTTCTCATTGATCTGCCTCTACTTCCTGTCTGGTTGTCCTCGCCTATACTTCCTGCCTGGCTACTGGCCAATCAGCATTTATTTAAAATATAATTGACAGAATACAGACCATTGTCCCACATCAGATCTGAGGACCTGGTGTAATATTTTACATGGCAAGAAATAAATGGCATTTCCAAGGGCTACCCAGAGGCTTGGGAACCCCTGATTACATAGCTGGTGCAATTGTATGACCTAGGAACCACTGGTGTTAAACTGGATGCAAGAGACTTAAATTTGCCATTGTCACCACAGAACCTGCAGTGTGCAATATGTTCCGAGAGTGGAGCATAAGGGCTTACACCATGGGTGCACACAGGCAGGTCAGTTGACAGTACGAACATGTTGGAACTGGCTATGAGGAAAGCTCAGGGACGAATACATGACTGATGATTTGTGACCCACAGCTACTCACCCATCATCCTCCTTAAAGGATTGTGTACAAACCATGGAAGAATCCTGAAGCCATCCAGTGCTGCAGTGACTGGTAATCTAATAACTCTACTTTAGGAATACAAATCAGGAGTAGGACAACTAAAGTAATAATAATTAATTGTGCTGGGTACACTCATGACACAAAGTATGTGTGGAAGTGAGAGGGCAGCTCTTGGGAGTTCCTTCTTTTCTTCCACATGGATCTTGGAGATCAAATTCAGATCATCTGGCCTGGCAGCAGTGCCTCTGCCTCCTGACCCATCTCACCGGCCCTGATAAGATAATCAAAACCGCATCTCCTGCTTATAAGCAAATTATCAGAACTCTGCTAGTAAATGATACAGATGGTTTATTGCCTTGAGTGATTTTGAAGGTAACACAAAGAGAGGAGTTGGGACAGGACTGTGGGAAGGTGCCCTCCCATGTGCACCATGGGAAGAGAGCTTACCTCTCCCAGAGGTTCACTGCCCTTCAGTCAGAAGTGCCATATGATAAAACAGATGGAGTGACTAGCTAAGAACTGTGACAGATGTTTAAAGATAAAAGATTGCATTACAGAAAGCATCCTTATCTTCTGGAAGCCCTTGGCTGATGCTTCCCTATAGTCCCATGGCTACAATGGCTCTTTCTGCTTTGTTTCCTGACTTGCTTTCAAAACTGGAAAGCCCAGATCCAGAAGTTAGGTTTTATTTATAAAGACTTTAGGCCCCACATTAAAGTCATAATCTATTGGAAAAATGGGTCACCAACCATTAGCCTAACTTTGGTGAGTACTGGAGATGAGACCATTTATTTTATGGCAGCCCAAATTTGTTCAAAGGGAAATCAGTTACAACTACTAGATTAGGGGAGGGAATTTATGCTACAATTCCATTTAAAAAGTGGCCAGCTTCCTAGGGGGGCATGAGGTAATGATAGTTCCTATTCCAGATTAGATCATGAGAATTGACATGTTAAAAGGATTAAAATGTGCTGGGCGGTGGTGGCACCACCTTTAATCCCAGCACTTGGGAGGCAGAGTGTTGTAGGGAGGCTGCTTATTTGTTTCCCGGTTGCCCAGACTCCTGAAATAATCTCACAGAAACCATATTATTTAAATCACTGCTTGGCCCATTAGCTCTAGCTTCTTATTTGCTAACTTTTACATCTTAATTTAACCCATCTCCATTAATCTGTGCATTACCACGAGGTTGTGACCTACCAGCAAAGTTTCAGCGCATCTATCTCTGGCAGTGCTATGGCTTCTCCCTAACTCCACCTCCTTTCTCCCAGCATTCAGTTTAGTTTTCCCCACCTACCTCTGTTCTACCCTATCAGGCCAAGCCAGTTTCTTTATTAACCAATGGTATTCACAGCATACAGAGGGGAATCCCACATCAGCAGAAGCAGGAGAATTTCTATAAGTTCGAGGTTAGCCTGGTCTACAGAATGAGTTCCAGGACAGCCAGGGCTACATAGAGAAACCCTGTTTCGAAAAACCAAAACAAATGAACAAAATGAAAACACATTTAAAAAGCTAAGTTTAAATGATGGTGATGGAACCTATCAATTTGAGATCAGGATTGTTTCTTGTAAGCCTCAACAGGTGAGCTACTAAGGTGATTCAAATGAAACAATACCACCAGGTGATCAGGAAGAAAAATCCCAGCCTATAGAGGATTTGGAAGCATAAATTTTGGGATCCACGTGGTCTGTTAGAAAACAGGATGATCACGGAAGAAAACCAAGGACGGTTGGGAGTTAAGTGAGCAGCTCCTCCTCTCACTGCTTCTGTCCAGATGCTCTCACCTCATTAGAGTACAGTGCCTTTCAGGCACCTGGCCCTGGCACAGATCTCACTGAACCCATCCTGATCAATGCAAGCATTTTGCCTATACCTCGCAAGGGCAAAGAATGTACATTTATGTGCCTACTCTAAGGGTATATTCATCGTCTTGCCATATGCTTGTTGTAAGGAGAGGGCCCCTTGTTCATCCCGGCCACCCAGCTAGCTTACACTCAAAATAACCACACAGAAACTGTATTAATTATTAAAACAGTGTTTGGCCAATAGCTCTAACTTCTTATTGGCTAACTCTTACATATTAGTTTAACCCATCTCCATTAATCTGTGTATCACCATGTGGCAGAGATTCTTTTTTTTTTTTTAAAGATTTATTTATTTATTATGTATACAACATTCCTTCCATGTTTGCTGGCATGTCAGAAGAGGGCACCAGATCTCATTATAGATGGCTGTGAGCCACCATGTGGTTGCTGGGAATTGAACTCAGGACCTCTGGAAGCGCAGTCAGTGCTCTTAACCTCTGAGCCATCTCTCCAGCCCCGTGGCAGAGATTCTTACCAGCATCCATCTCAGGTGGAGGATCCATGGCTTCTCTTACTCTGCCCTTCTTCCTCCCAGCATTCAGTTCTGTTTTCTCTGCCTACCTAAGTTCCGCCCTATCAACTAGGCCAAGGCAGTTTCTTTATTCATTAACCAATGAAAGCAACACACAAACAGGAGGAACTTCTACACCACATGCTATCACCTCACAGCGGAGCATTTGCAGAGTGTAAAGGTGCCTGTCTCCACTCCGATAATGAATTACATCAGTAGCATCATGCTTAAGAGGATGGAGGAAGGAGCAATGCCAGAAACGTTAGTGTTAGTGACTGCTGGGTTGAAGTAATTTGGATGGGAAATTAACCCTGTGAAAATTCAAGGTCTGGAAACTACTGCTTCATTTGGAGAAAGTATTTCAGAATCAAGGCAGACAGTAAATATTATCTAAATCCAGACTCAAGAAATGGTAATTTCCCATTTTATAGTATATAAAGCAAACCCAAAGTCCATTGTTCTAATTGTTCTAATTGGTTTCCGGCACCACCATTCCTCATCTAGAACGGTTTTGACTAGAAATAACTAGAAATTTCAGTTTGTACAGGACCTACGCAGGAGCAAGCATTTGAACATGCAAAACAGACAATATGTGCCACTAGAGGTCTGGCTGGTCAGAACAGGCCCCACTCGATTACGAGGAACGGCTGATGGGATGTATGCCAACTGGAGTTTGTGGCAGAAATGAGAAAAACAGTGGGTGCCTTCAGACTTTTGAAATAGAAATCTGTTCTCTGTCAGTGAAGAGTATACCCTTTTGGAGAAACAGTTACTAGCTTTTTTGGGTTTTGATTGAAACTGAACCAATCACTGCCTATCATGGAGCACTGATGAGACTTCACATTCCAGTTACAACATGGACACACACCAAGCTAATCCACTGCTCATAAAACAGGGCACACAGAGGAGCTTAGTGTCATCAAGTGGAAGACCAAGTAAGACAGAGCAAATGCAGGGTCTGGTGGAGTCTTAGTTCCATGAAGAAATCAGTAACCCTGTTCCAGCAGAATCTCACTGCTCTCTCACTTTGGATGTTACAATAGCATCTCCAGTTAGGTTGGGGAAAGTATTTTGACCAACTGTCTCTTCAGTCTCTGGTATGGGCAGAGGTATATGCTGTCCATAAAACTATTCATACTGACTCAGGACAATGCCATGTGTACATCAACTGTCTGTGGCAAATGAAATGGCCATCTGGATGGCCTGATAACAAAAACATGAATGGACCACAAGTGGCAAAGAAATATGGAGAAAACCTGCGTGGGAGGATATTTGGCAGCAGTTAATCATGGTGACACAGTGTGCTTACTTATCTCCATAGAACAAGCATTCAGCCCAGACTCTTCAGCTCAGATTCCACCGAGTGTGTAAGTTCCCTCTGACAAGCACAAATGGGTTTATCACAAATCTAGACATCTTGGAGAGTATGCTGCCCGCAGGTGGGCACAGCACTATGGAATGCCTAGTACTCAGGGTATTATAAAGAAGAGCATCCTCAAAGATCCCCTCTACCAGTGGATGCAGATGTGGAATATCCTGCATCATTGGAAAGATTGTATTTACAAATCTGGTAGATCAATAATGTGGGAGCTTTGACCTGATCTCAAAAGTCCATCTCTGTGATGGTAAATACATACATTTGGATATTTGGTTGTGTGTTCATACACCCATGCTACCCAAATGAATACTTTATGGACTCTTTATAATGCTAAGGTTGATATGCCTATATCAACCAGAGTGATATGGGAGTCACTTCAAATGTAAGTTAATATAGGAATGTACTAAGATGCATGGTATAAAATGGATTTATCACATTCCCTATCATTTGAAAGCTGAGGGTTTGGTAGAAAAACATAAATGGTTTTTATAATGTTATAATGTATAAATGTTTATATAATATACATAAATATGTATGTATAACATATTATATATATGGGGGATTTTTTTAGAATGGCTTACAGGCTGTGGTCCAGTTAGTCCAACAATGGCTGTCTACCAATGGAAGGCCCAGGAATCCGGTAGCTGGTCAGTCTATGAGGCTGAAGATCTCAGCTGATCTTCAGTATATGCAGGAATCCCAAAGACGTATTCTCTAATGACAGTGAAGGAATGAACTTGTTAGCAAGAGCAAACAGGCAACAGAGTGTTTCCTTCTTCCATGTCCTTTATAGAGGCTGTCACCAGAAGGTGTGGCCTAGATTAAAGGTGGATCTTCCCATCTCAAAATCTGGATTAAAAGTGTGTCTTCCCATTTTATTTTTTATTTTTTTATTATTGATTTTTATTGAGCTGTACATTTTTCTCTGTTCCCCTCCCTGCCTCTCCCCTCCCCTTCAGCCCTCTCCCAAGGTCCCCATGCTCCATGGTCTTCCCATTTTAAAAGATGTAATTAAGAAAACAATCCCTCACAGGTGTGTCCAACCATCTGGGTTTTAGTTAATTCCAAATATAGTCAAGTTAACAACCAAGAATAGTCACCACAGATGCCAAAACAGCAATTAAAACAGATAGGGCTAGGCTCATTCCATAAATAGAAAGATCATTTACTGGAAACAGTACAGACCTAAATAATAGGCCAACAGAACAAAATGAAACACCGTTTATATGGATTATGACTCAAAATCTCTAAACTATAGTTGGAGATAGAAGATGAAGCAATATTGCTACGGTCCTGGGAGGTTAATGCTTGGTGCTCAGGTGCCTTTCTGGGCATTTTTTTTTTTTTTTTGGTTTTTCGAGACAGGGTTTCCCTGTAGTTTCTAGAGCCTGTCCTGGAGCTAGCTCTTGTAGACCAGGCTGGCCTCGAACTCAGAGATCCGCCTGCCTCTGCCTCCCGAGTGCTGGGATTAAAGGCGTGCGCCACCACCGCCCGGCCTCTGGGCAATTTCTGATTCAGTGAGACTGATCTGTACTTCTCCATGGGGTGTCATTCAGAGTACACTCTACGTGCTGTACCTACTGGTAGTATACACGATTCCCTCCTAGATTGTTTGGGTTAATCTTGGGAAAACCAAGTCCAGCCATCTGGGACCTCAAATACTAAGTAGGGTGATCCAGACAGACCACGGAAGGGAGATTAAGGCGTTGTAAATCTGTTGGAGCCAAAGATCTGCCCATGCCAAGATGTGCCAAACTAGTTCATTTAGCCCTCTTTCCATTTGACGAAGTTAAGGTAAAACAAGGGAACCCTCTGATACTGCTGATAGTGTAAGGAGCCAAAGGCTTTGGATTAATCAATACTTGATGAAGGCTGGAAATAAAGAATCCTCTAAGAGCACTCCACATGCTATGAAAATTGTGGCACAAATTTAGGATGGAACAGTGGTGGCCTCCTGCCCAGGAGATGACCAATGTCCCATGTGCCCATCACTTACATGGGTTTGGTGAACCCTGGTTTTTATTTTATTTACTTATTTTTCTTGAGGCAGGGTTTCTCTATGTAGCCCTGGCTTTCCTGGAACTTGAACTGTAGACCAGGCTGGCCTCGAATGCTTAACATAAAGAACTCTGCTTTCGTGTCAGGCACACTCCCTCTGCATCTTGTATAACCACCTCATCTGTGTACCTGCTCTGACTAATCGTGCAGTAACTGCATCTTTGCTAGCCATTCCAGGGCTTACTACCGGGCTGCAAAATGAAATTTCAGAAGCTTCACCACTAAAGTAGTGAACAACGCTGCCTTAGCCTTTGCTGCTATTAAGAATTAGTCAGGTTTCTTTTTGTTTGGAAAAACACTAAAGGGCAGATGAAGCCAGTGTGGCAGGAGGCCCCCCCCCCCCTCCGGAGAACCCTGGGGCAGCAGCAGTGTTAGGTGTGGCTGCTGGCCCCAGAACTCTCGGAGGTAAAGCAGAAGACAAGGACTGGATCCCTGTCACCAAGTTGGGCTGCCTGGTTAAGGACATGAAGCTCAAGTCCCTGGAGGAGATCTACCTGTTCTCCCTGCTCATTAAGTAACCCGAAATTAAGTCAGTTCCAAAAACTGACTTTTCCTGGGTACGTCCCTAACAGATGAGGGTCTAAAGATCATGCCAGTGCAGAAGCAGACTCAGGCTGGCCAGAGGACCAGGTTCAAGGCTTTCATCACTAATGGGGACTACAATGGTCAGGTTAGTCTTGGTGTTAAGTGCTCCAGGAAGGTAGCCACTGCCATCAGAGAAGCCATCGTCTTAGTCAAGCTTTCCATTGTCCCTGTGCAGAGAGGCCACTGGGGAAACAAGACTGGTAAAGCCCCACACTGTTCCATGCAAGGTACAGACATTGTGGATCTGTGTTGATGAGTTTCATCCAACGAAGGACGCTTTAAAAGAATCCCACACCAGCTCAGAATTGAGAAATAGACGGTTATTTATTTAGGAGTAGACTCACAAATCAGAATCCTCTGCCGGAATGGAGCACAGAAACCGAATCCCGCAGCCGGAAAAGAGACCTGACGCATGCTCTACATCGGCATAAGTAGTATAAGAAACCACGCCCCAGTGGGCGGGTAACTACAGGATGTAGGACTTCTACAGCCTTTATCTCTTGTCACCAGAGACATGGGCATCTTCTCTGCCCCTGTGCCCAAGAAGCTGGTATACATGACTGCTACCCATCATCCAGGGGCTGCATTGCCACCCTGCGCAACTTTGCCAACGCCACCTTATATGACATTTCTAAGACCTACAGCTATCTGACCCTTGACCTCTGTAAAGAGACTGTGTTCACCAAGTCTCCTTGTTAAGGAATTCACTGACCACTTCGTGAAAACCTGCGCCGGAGCCTTCTTTCAGAAAACCCAGGCTCCAGCTGTGGCCAGCGCATAAGGGTTTTTAATACAGTAAAAATAAAGTGAACTGAATTAATCAATATGTGCCAAGGTTTGTTTGAGCTGCTGTTGATTATAGTACATCATCGGGAGTGCAGAGAATTTCCAGTCATGTGGTGTTTTGACCTTAATGATGATTCTCAGAATATTTCTGCATTGATCTCTGATTTACAAACAAAATTAGAAAATAACTTATTCTGTAGGATTCTTGGGATGGATTGCAGGCTGAGAAACGTATAAATGTGACCTAAGGAGGCTATCACTAGTGGCTGGACTTGTACTGATGGCATTGTGACCATGTTGCTGCTCTCATTCACTCGTTGTAGTCCCTGCATATTCTGTGCAGGAACAATTTAAAAACCAGATAGATATAATACACATTGTTTAAGATTAGGTTAGTCCTCTACTTCAGACCTAAGTATGTTTGTCTTAGAGTGTCCTCCATGACCTTCTATCCAGGGGTGGACTGCCCTGCCCCTGCCCCTGTAAGAAAATAAATGGAGATCGGGCCAAGAATGAAAATACCATGTTGAAAAAGGAGAGAAAGTTGGCAGAATAAAAACATTATGTCCTTGAACTTAGCTGGAAGGTAAACTTTCCCCAAGTATCTTTCCAAAGCAAAAGGCTGATTTATCTTGTGATATAGA
This sequence comes from Arvicola amphibius, assembly GCF_903992535.2. Taxonomy (NCBI): domain Eukaryota; kingdom Metazoa; phylum Chordata; class Mammalia; order Rodentia; family Cricetidae; genus Arvicola; species Arvicola amphibius. The sequence continues at coordinate 88,960,787 of NC_052049.1, read as the reverse complement.
AGTACCTGTGATGGGAATGGCTAATTGGAAGTGTCATCAGTGTACACTCTGAGACCCTCTTTATCCACCGCTGCCCTGCACCCTATCTTGGGCTTTCTGCTGGTGGCAGTGTCTGATATGATGCTCTATTAGCTTTCTGATGCTGGCTTATTCTTGTTCTGCTTGCTGTGTAGGCAATAAACTCATTCATTCCTAACAGAAAGCACCACTACCAAGGATCATCTGCCATACAAAACAGTGTTCATATGTGTGAGTGTTGGCCCACACCTTCCAGGACAACCGTGTGGAGGTCTAGTATCTTTTTTTTTTTTTTTTTTAAATATTTATTTATCTATGAGCCACCATGTGGTTGCTGGGAGTTGAACTCAGGACCTTTGGAAGAGCAGGCAATGCTCTTGACCACTGAGCCATCTCTCCAGCCCGAGGTCTAGTATCTTGCTTTAACCTTGTTTGAGACAAAGTATCTTGTTCACTGCTGCTTATACCAGGCTAACTGGCCTGTGACCTTCCAAGGACTCTCCTGTCTCTAGGCTGTATTTTGATGTGGGAGTGAGTGCTGAGATTGTAGATGCATGCTGCTGAGTTTGGCTTCTAGAGATACAACTTCAGATTTTTATGCTTGCAAGGCAAATATTTACAATAGTTATTTCCCTATAACCCTTGTGATGACTAATCTTGATGGCCAACTTGATTATATCTGGAATCAACTAACATTCCTGCAAGGGATTTTCTTGACAGATTACTTGAAGCAGGAAGACCTATACTACATCTTCTGTGGCACCAATGTAAAAGGACGTGGAAGAAGGGGACTCCTTTTTGCCTGCTTTGCTCACTGTCCCTCGTGAATCCATCTACTCTGTTACCGAGGCATTTCCTCACTAGTGTTAGAACCAATATCTTTGGGATTTCAACACAGATGGAAGATTAGCAGCTTTCCAGGCATCTTTCAGGACTCCAGTGCCAAAACAGGACCGATGAGATATCCAAGTCTTGTGGACAGATTAACCGAGATTCTTGCCCTTTCTTGCATGAGACAAACATTGCTGGACTACCCCTACTGCATCCTGTACGCCAACATAAGAATCTTCTTTTCTTATATCATGAGGGTTTGGATGACAACGTCACCTATGGGCTCCCATATTTGAATATGTGATCCCTGTTGGTGATGCTGTTTGGGGAGGCTTAGGGGGTGTGGCCTTGTTGGAGAAAGTATTATGGAAGTAGGATTTAAAATATCAAGAATTGAGCCATTTTCACTTAGTTTTGTGCTTTTGTTTCCATATGTGAGTTCTCAACTTTCTGTTCCTGCCACCGTGCCTGCTACCTGCAATATTGTTTCTGTCATTATTGATTCTAACCCTCCAGAACAATAACAGTAAGCCCAAATATATTCATTCTTTCCTATCTATCATCTATCTATCTATCTATCTATCTATCTATCTATCTATCTATCTATCTATCTATCTACCTATCTATCTACCTACCTGTCTATCTATCTATCTATCTATCTATCTATCTATCTATCTATCTATCTATCTAACTATCATCTATATTTGCTTCATAAGTTCTGTTCCTTTAGGGAGAACCCTAATATATCCTGTTTCCATTTTTGTATGGGGACTGAGGAACAAATCCAGAGACTTCTGCATGTTAGGTAAGTGCTCCAGATATTCAGGTTTTCACTAAAAAAAAAAAAAAAAAAGACTTATTTTTGTGTATATGGTGGGTATATGCAAAGAGTGTAGGTATGTAGAGGACCAGAAGAGAGTTTTGATTTCCTGGAGCTGGAATTACAGTTGGTTGTGAATCACTAGATGTGGGTTCTGGGAATCAAACTTGTATCCTCTGGATGAGCAGCAAATGTTCTTAACAACAAAGGCATGGCTCCAGCCCTGCCCCTTAAAACAAAGCAAAATAAAACAATAAACAAACAAGCATAAAGCCAACCAACTTTTTTGAGATGGTTTCACTATGTATCTCTGGCAAGCTTGCAACTCTCTATATAGACCAGGCTGGCCTCAAACTCACAGAGGTCCATCTTTCTCTGCCTTCTGAGTGCTGAAATTAAAGATATACATCACCGTGCCTGGCTTTAAAAACCTTTAATTTTTCTTTTAATTATCTGTGTGTATGATGTGTATATGTGGGTACCCAATCACTGTGGCGTTCCAGTGGAGGTCAAAAGGCAACTTTGTTGGGTGACATCTCACCTTCCACCTTTACTTGGGTGGAGTTAAACTCTTTTTAGACCAGGCTGGCCTGGAACTCACAGATCCACCTGCCTCTGCCTCTGCTGGGATTAAAGGCGTGCGCTGCCACCACCCAGCCCCAATTGTTTTATTGTTGTTGTTGTTTTGTTTTTTGAGTTAGGGCTCTTACTATGTCCACTTAGGGAGTTTGAGGCCATCTTGTCTACATAAGACCTTGTCTCAAACAAGTAAAAAAAAAAATCGTTTTTTATTTATTTATTTATTTTTTATTTTTTTTTATTTTTTTTTGTTTTTCGAGACAGGGTTTCCCTGTAGTTTCTAGAGCCTGTCCTGGAGCTAGCTCTTGTAGACCAGGCTGGCCTCGAACTCAGAGATCCGCCTGCCTCTGCCTCCCGAGTGCTGGGATTAAAGGCGTGCGCCACCACCGCCCGGCTCGTTTTTTATTTTTTAATTTTTTTATTTTTCCATTCAAAAATTTACACTTCCTTTTGTAAGTTGATTTTTATAGCTTGCAAGTCCAGCTCACAAAACTACCTCCCATGATTCAGGTCAGAGCCATAGCTTAGCGAAAGGAACTTAGGAAACTTACGCCACGAGAGGGAATGGGACACTTCACACACGTGCTGCCCATGTCATGCTCTTTATTCTCCCGACTCCAGTTCCCTTGTCCTGATTGTCTATAATTTCCTAGCTCTAATTCTTTAGTTCCAATTTTGTAGTTCTAAATATTTTTCTACTTCTCTGTTTCAATTCTTTCCTGTTTCTATTTATTTTAAACACACTTTTTCACAGGAGCCCTGAAACAATAATAAAAGAATTACAAGAGTTAATCTTATTGGTCAAAAGCACTAAGGGTAGGGCGCTTCTGTGACTGAGCACGGTTCTCAAGGCTCCTGGAGTGAGACCTTGACGAGAGGGCGGGGTCACAGTGAGACAAGCTTTCAGAAGGAGGCCTTTCATCCACTGGACTTGGCAGGTGAAGAAACGGCATGATGTTTTTTAGGCTGTTTTGTGTAAATAACCTTGGTTAGATGTCTGCGACTCTGACCTTGTGCATAACTGTAAAGTTTTTAACTTAAGATCCATTTACAAAAACCTTTAGTCTGGTTTGAACTTGCTCCGAGGTAAAAATGAGCTGATTGTGTGCAGTTTGTCTTAGACTGAGGAGAGATTTATTTTCTTGTGTTAGCCTGAATAAAAGGAACAAAGCAGGCTTTAAGTGTCTTACAGCCTCATGGGACAATAGATCTAGTTATAAATCATGTCCTAGCATATTTTCTGTATATCAAAACTATGCACTTAATGAGAAGTCACCTTCCTGACCATTCATAGATATATGTGTGCCCAATAGATGGAATATTTTCACAACATAAACACACAAGCAGTGGGAAAACACCCAAAGCTATCCTTAGGGAACAAATGAAGTGACTCAAGAGAATTTCCAGACAGAGGCCAACAGTTGTCTACAGCCAGTGACTCCACCGCCATGCCAAGTGGGGCTCCGTATCAGAGAACCACTCATCTGGCAGATTGACCTGTTGAGCACTAGTTGTCACCTGCTATATGCTCCCATGGCCTCCAACAGTTTTTGGTCATGTGTTTTATCAAAGCAACAAAAAAGTAACCAATCAACAACATTGATAGACTATAGTGATTCTTTGTTTGTAATCTAACAGATAAAGTTTGCCTGAGATTCAGAGTGCAGAGTTTAGCCAGTAGCTAGCCATAGAGGCCAGGCAGTGGTGGCTCACATCTTTAATCCCAGTGCTTGGGAGTCACACACCTTTAATCCCAGCACTAAGGATGTGGAGACAGAAGTGACATGGCTGGGTGGAGAGAGGATTATAAGTGGGAGGAGACAGGCAGGAGCTCATTGCAGTATGAGCAGTCAGTCTGAGGATGCAGTCTGAGGATGCAGTCTAGGCAGCCAGTCTGAGGATGCAGTCTGAGGATGTAGTCTGAGGGATGCAGTCTAGGCAGTCAGTCTGAGGATGCAGTCTGAGGCATGCAGTCTGGGCAGCCAGTCTGAGGATGCAATCCGAGAACAGGATTGCCCTTTGGGTCTGAGGATTCAGTAGATGTAAAAGGTCTCTCTACTGGCTGGCTGCACTGCTTTTCTGATCTCTCAGCTTTCACACCATTACATCTGACTCCAAGTTTTTATTAAGAACAATTAGAATTTGTGTTACAATATGCCTTTATACACATGTATATTAAAATCTTTTTGTTATTTTATTATGTGTATGAGTGTTTTGCCTGCAGTTGTAGCTCTGCAACTGTATCTTTCCTGGTGCCTGTGAGGGTCCCCTGGAACTGGAGTTATAGATAGGTGTGATCAGTCATGTGGGTGCTGGAAATCAAACCTGGGTCCTCTGGAGGAGCAACCTGTGCTCTTAAACAATTGAGCCATCTCCCTAGCCAATATATAAATATCAAATATATAATATATTATGTAATATTAAATACACAATATACTATACAATTATTAAGTATATTATATATAACAAATACATTATGTAGTATATTACATATACTATATAAGTATATAATATTAAGTAGATATTTAACAAAATTTTATTTTAAGTATATGGATGTTTCATCCCCATATAAGTCTGTGCATCATGTGTGTTCCCAGTGTCCATGGAAACCAAAAGAGGGTTTTGGAGCTCTTGAATCTGTACTTCTAACAACTGTGAGCCACCGTGTGAGTGCATTAGAAATTGAACCCTGAGCCATCTCTCCAGTAGCCCTCATTTATATATATATTGAGTTTGTATGTGTGTGGGCATGGATGTACCACGATAGGCATGAGTGCATGTCAGAGGAAAATTTATGGGAGCTGATTTTCTCATTCTATTATTTTGGTTCTGGGAATTAAACTCAGGTTATCAGGCTTCAAGGCAAGTTCCCTTACCCACAATATCATCCACACCTCACATGTTCCATGGATGGCTTAAGGAACAAAATGAATACCAAACATATATATTTTTTTTATTTCTGAATCTACTGATGGCTTATTTATAATCTTCTGAGACTTCTGTCTCTGCAGGAAAATCTGGTGGTTGTGGGAGCTGAAGCTCAGGGATGAAATACTTGCCTCATATTTAATCTCCAACACTGAAAAAAATGAATAAAAATAAGGGAAGCCTGCTAACGTGGCACACACGTGCCACTCAGCATATGTAGAATTCAGAGGGTAACTTCGTGGGGTGTCTTCTCTCTTCTACCTTTCTGAGGACCCTGGGGTGTGAGGCAAACACAGGAAACATCCTTACTGCTGAGCCACCTCACTGGGCTTCCTTCTTTCCTTCTTTCCTTGCTCATGGGTCCCTGCCCCACAAGTTCCCTTTTTTCATCAAGAAATGAAAAGCCAGTAGCCCCAATATTTTGGAAGTGAAGGAGGATCAGGAGTTCAAGGCCATCCGCCATCCTGCGTCACATGAGTCTCAGTCTTAAAAAATAAAGTGAAAATGGGGCTTAGGATGTAGCTCAGCGATAGAACCTTTGTGTAGCAAGCTTGAGAGTACTTGAAGCATAGTCTGTAAAGAATTTTTATAATTTAACATTTAACTGCCATCTATTGCAAAAAAAAAAGCTTCTCTGAAGAGAGCTGAGGGAGGTATAAGTCTATTGGATAACAGTAAGTCATTAGGACTTGGTTTAACACTATGTCCACTTAGCAGAGCAATAGTGGTAGTTCTCCCATAGGGCCTATGACCTCTCTAGTCACAGTTGTCTTTGTGTCATTTGTAATGCCCGACGAGGTCAAACAATAAGTAAAGGGCTATAGAGGGAGGGGCTCGAGGGAAGGAGGACATAATGCATTTATATAAAGGGGAAAAGGAGAATAATGAAACAGAAAAGGTTTGAATAGGGTGGAACACGGGAGGGCAAGGTAGAGAAGGGAATAAAAGAGAGATAACTAACACTAAAGACCTTTTAAAAGAGTCATATGAAAACCTACAGCAGACGCTTCCTAAAACATATATGTAAATAAAATTTTAATGGAATTACCCTATGATGGGTTGACAATGCCCCTTCTAGATATCATGGAATAACAAAAAGTCCAATGCCAGGAACATACTGTACACTGCCATCAAAAAGTGATCACCGAATTTTTAAAAATTTTTTTGAGACAGGGTTTCTCTGTGTATCCCTGGCTGTCCTGGAACTAGCTCTGTAGACCAGGCTGGCCTCAAATTCACCCAAAAGATTTGTTTCCTATTTATGTGTATTCATGTATTTGTGGAGTGGCTGCAGACGCCAGAAGAGGGCATCAGATCCCCTGGAGCTGCAGTTAGAGATGCTTGTGAGCCGCGCAGCATGAATCCTGGGTTCTAATCCACGTCCTTGGGAAGAGCTGCAAATAATCTTCACTGCAGAGCCATCTCCCTAGCCCCTTTTATGTGCTTTTTAGTCAGCAAAGTAAGGTTTCATTTCAGCATTTTTATACATACTTTGTTTTGGTTGACTGTCCTCCATTTATTTCTGCAATTCCCACCTCCCCAAAGTGTACACCCTCCCACCCCCTTCCAATTTAATGCCTCTATTTCCACCTCTTAAGCTGTTTTTGTATATGTATGGGTGTTTCTTCCTGCATGCATGTCTGGGCATTAAATGCATGTCTGATGCCCTTGGAGGACAAAAGAGGGCATCAGGTACCCCTGGAGCTAGGTGGAGTCACAGACAGTTGTGGGCCACCACGTGTGTACTAGGAATTAAACCAGGGTCCTTTGGAAGAGAGACAAGAGCTTTTCATCACTGGGCCATCTCTCCAGCTCAGTTCCTTTTTCTTTAAACCTTTCTTCTCCCCATTCATGGTTCCCTTTCTAGGTCCATGACTTACACACACACACACACACACACATTAAAAGCTAGGATCCATATATGAAACAGTAGTTTAACATTTTGTCTTGTTTTGAAACAGGATCTTACTCAGTATCCCTGGCTGGCCTTGAACTCAGAGATCCACCTGCCTTTGCCTCCTGAGTGCTGGATTAAAGGTGTTTATCACCATGTTTGGCCTAGTTTTACTCTGAACTACTCCAAAAATAGAAAATATACAAGTTGGTAAATTGCCTCTAAAAAAGTAAGCTATTTGGGCCAGCAAGCTGTCTCAGTGAGTGAAAGAGAAGCTGAAACCAATGGTAAGAGAACGGACTCCAGAAAGTTGACCTCCATCGATTGCCATGCACATGCCTGTAACACACATGCATGCGCACACCACCACCACTAAATATCAGAAAAATATCAGGCCCTCATGTTAGCTAAAAGTTCAAGGAACCCAAATATTCTTTACAAATACAAATTTCCTCCTACAAACTGATCATTGTTTACAGAAAAGATGGGTGAGAACAGCAAAATAGTTACCAATCCAACATGTTTGTAAGCTGTATTTAGTAGCACACATATACAATTTTATTATTTATTTATAGACAGGGATTCACTATGTAGCTTAGGCTGGACTCCAAGAGCTCTGATTTAATACAACAGTTTCCAAGTACACAGCTTTCCTTGAGGCGCTTCCTTGGAATTCGAGAGTAGTCTTTTTCTCAATGTTCTTTCATTCAAGGAATGAGGCGTTTATTGTGCTCTGAGTTGCTGGTGATACAAATTAGTGCAACCAGCTAGTATGTGTAGAAATACTATCCAGTAGTTCAGGCTGGTCTTGAACGCACTATGAATCCCGGACTGGCCTACAACTCTTGATCCTCCTGCTGCAGTCTCTGGAGTGTGTTGGGATTGCAGAAATGTCTATGAAAAAATTTTTAAGATTTTTTTTTTTATTATTTGTGTGTATGTACATATGAGTATGTGTGTCTGCAGAGACCAGAAGATGATACCAAATCCCTGGAGTGGGAGTTACAGGCGATTTGAGGCATATCAAGTAGGTGCTAGGAACTGAACTCTGGTCCTTAGGAAGAGCAGCAAAAGCTCTTAATGGGTGAGGCCTCTTTCAGCTCCCGAAAAACTTGAAAAAAAAAGTGCAGTAGTGGAGAGTGAACTTAAAGACTTGACTGTTCTGGGCAAGTACTTGGCCACCAAACTGTATTCTCAGCCATCATGAATAATTACTGGAAAAAAAAAAGTGCCAGTGAATCAGTGTTCATAACTTCCCAGAGGCCACCCCGAGAGAAAAAAAGCCTTGCGGCACAACTTTAGAATGCATGTTACCAGCATTACTTTGTAAAGTAGGAAAGACTGGTTCATTTGATAAATTGCAAGAAATAAAAAACTTTACACTTGTGTGTGGAGTGGCAGATGAAGCTCTGTTGGCAGACTCCTTGAATACCATACACTAATACCCATATACCCTATAAATCCGGAGGCCGGAGACTTAGAAGTCCTTGGCAGTCTACGACCTTTAATGCTGGCCTGGGCTACAAACTCCCGACTCAATGGGGAACGAACACACACACACACCCCCCACACCACACACACACACACACACACACACACACTGCAAACGCACACACCGCGAATGTGCGCCTACCTTCTCCCCCTCTCGCCTCCCACACGCGCGCCTACACCCCCCACGCCCCAAAGCCAAAACAAGCCACGTCGGATGGAGGAAAAAAAAACAAAGGAAGTTCAAAAGACTCAGAATTTACAAAAAGATCATTTTTATTTATGATTTTGGAGACAGGGTAGCACGTATCCTAGGCTGACTTCGAATTTACTATGCAGCGAGGATTGCTTTAAATCTCTTGTCTCCCTCTTTCAAGTACTGGGAATGAAAGACCTGCACCATCTCCCCGCGCTGGAGATGAATTCCAGGGCTTCCGGCGTGTTAGGCAGGGGTTCCACAAACTGAGCCCGGGGTGGGGGTGGGGGTGGGGGTGGGGATAGGGGTGGGGGTAGGGGTGGAGGTGGGGGAGGGCGTGTACTTTTATCCTGAAAACTCAACGGAAACGACTGGGTGCAAGCACGGTGTCCAGGCACACAAAGACAGGTCGACAGAAAGGTGTCTGGGAACAGCAGTGACTGAATGGGCCAGACGGATCATTTTTCCTGGGCTGGCAGATTATGCAACATGGCTAAGGGCACCGCGAGCGTGAGGGAGAGGCCCGACAGAAAAGCTTTTGTCAGCAGCATCTCCATCGGGCATCCCCACCCCCATCCTCGCCCCACCGGTCCGCCATCAACCGCGGCACACCCGGCCTGGTTCCGCCCCTCGCCCCGCCCTTCAAGGCCTCCCTTCGGACGGCTACTTTTTGGCTCTTTTTCCGTCGCAACTCCCCTTACGAGCCCACCCGAAGAAAGGTGCGACTGCCCAGACGCGAGAACAAACAGGCTTTTTTCCCTCTGGCCTGAAGAGATCCAACGTGGCCGATATCTCCGAGCCGGAAGCGGAAGTGACGTCATGCCCACTACCCCCCCTTTTTCTCGGGGCTCCGAGACCTTCTCGGCGCTTGTCCGGGTGCTCTCCACTCTGCTCGGGGAGGATTCGGTGAGCGGGTGCGGGGTCCGGCACCGGGAGGGAGAAGACTAGGTAGGCCTCGGCGGGAAGGTGGGCCGAGCTGTGCTCGCGGGGCCGCGCGTCCTCCGGGTTCTGTAGCCCTTCCAGGTGCTGCGGCCCGAATGCACATCAAGACGCAGCCCTGAGCTGTTTGCATCCACCTTTCTTCTAAAGCCTGTGCAAAGTAACCTTTGTGGAATTGTTTTCTCTCCCTCCCTCCCCAGAAAGAATAGACTTTCCGCCATTGGCATCACATTGAGACGCTGCATCTTCCGATCTCGGACGGGGCGATTCTCTGCTGCAGCCGAGCTTTGGCCGAAAGGTGGGTGAGGACAGGCTTTTCCTCGCTTTTTGTTTTTCTTTTTTCTTTTGGTGTGTGTGTTTGTGGAAAGGAATGTTTTATCCAAAAATTTCGCTTTTGTGGGACATCTGTTTACCTGAGACATATTGCACTCTGATTTTAAAAAAAAAAGGTACCTTGCAGGATGCATTTATCTGCATGTAAATATAGACGTACGTAGACCCTACACGGGTCTCTTTGTGTCGAAAAAAAGTCAGACTACCAAGTTACTCTCATTTGATGCTGGAGGTGGAACTCGGGACCTCATGATGCTAAGCTCTCTCCTGCTGAGCTACACCCCAGCCCAAATAGTTAGCTATTGTCTGACCGCTGTAGGCCTGTGCCTCCTTGCAGACTTGAAAAAATGGAGGCTTTGTTAGGTTAGTACTGATTGGCTTTTTCTAAGGAAAAAGAAAACGTTTTATGGTGAACTATTTGAACTAAGTTGAGAATTTCAGGCATGATACTTTGACAAAATGGATAATGCATCCTCTAAATGAAGCTGTCTATCCAGTAAGACCTCGGTAGTCAATGTCTCAACCCAGAGAATTGAAAACAATAATATCTTCTTTGTGTGAAATCAGAATTCTTTATTGTTATAAAATTGGGTGTTTTTGCATCTAAGATCTCTTAAAAGTTTCTTTGTTTTTGTGAATCTAGGACATTGTGTATGTTGGGTAAGCTCTCTAGCACTGAGCTATAAACCCAGACCTCTCTAAGGCATTTTTCTTTTTGTTTATTTAGTATATTTAAGTTATTTTTTTTAAAAATTTGATATTTATATATGGGATGCGGGTTTATGCCTTCGAGTGCACTGTCCCGGCACGGCAGAAAAGGCATGGGTCCTTGGAGCTGGAGTTCCAGGAGGTTGTGAGACACCTGGTGTGGTGTTGGGAACCAGATCTCAGGTTCTGGAAGAACAGTACGTGCTCTTAACCGATAAGTCATTAATCTCTTCAGTTCCCCTCTTCAAGGTTCTTACATTGAAAATTTCAAATGGCTTTTAGAATCTTTGAACCTAGAGCAGTGATGTTTATTATGCTAATTTTTTCAGAAGGTGTGTATTTCCCCCCATTTCTCTGTATATTTTGATGGTTTGTTTTTGTAGACATTTTTGTTTGTTTAAAAAATTCTCTAGCTGGCTGGTGGTGATGCACGCGTGCATAAAAAATTCTCTAGCTGGCTGGTGGTGATGCACGCGTGCATTTAATCCCACCACTGGGGAGGTAGAGGAAGGCCAACCTCTGAGTTCGAGGCCAGCCTGGTCTACAGAGTGAGTTGCAGGACAGGCTCCAAAGCTACAGAGAAACCCTGTCTCAGGGAAAAAACAACAACAACAACAACAAAAACAAACAAACAAAAAAGGCAAAAAGTTTTCTCCATTTTAATTTTTTTAAAATATTTATTTATTTATTGTGTATACAACATTCTGTCTGTGTGTATGCCTGCAGGTCAGAAGAGGGCACCAGACCCCATTACAGATGGTTGTGAGCTACCATGTGGTTGCTGGGAATTGAACTCAGGACCTCTGAGCCATCTCTCCAGCCCCTTAATTTTTTTTTTTTTTTTTTTTTGTAGACTAATTGGTGCTTTGGCTGAGTGAGTGAAGTGGGAAAGCTCTTGCCAGAATATTTGAGGCCTTGGGCTTCATCCTCAGCACTACAAAGGGGGAGGGGGCAGTGAAAGAAATCCAGCCTAAGCTTGTTCTCAAAACCCAGAATAAATGGATTACAAATTGATCAGAGTTTTGGAAGTTAATATACTCTATTGAGTTAATACATCCTATTGGTATATGAGAGTACATAAGAGAACTAAAAGTGAGTGTGTGTGTGTGTGTGAGAGAGGACCAGAGACAAAAGCCTTGGGGTGGTGCTGGACCTTGGACTTGGTAAGTGCTCTATCACTGCACCCCCAGTCTTCTTACCTAAGTTCTTAAACTAGTTTTTATTTTGTCCACATGAGTGCTTGTTTGTGCCATGGTGTGTGTGAGGAGGTCAGAAGATAACCTAGTGGAGTCCATTCTTCCATTTTGTGGGTCTGGGAGTTGAACTCAGGGAACTGTAGACCTTTGGGCTTGGTGGCGAATGCCTTCACCATCTCTCTGGTCTCTGGGCTTCTCCTCTTACCCCCTTCCCCTCGGCAATGGTAATGGTTCCATATACCTTTTTACTTGAACATATTCATTGTACAAAATAATGAGTTTCATTGTGACATTTTAATGCATTCATATAACGTATTTGGATCATATTCATTCCCAAGACAAGTGAGTTTTAAGTTGAGGCGAAATGATAGGGTGTAGGACTCACCATGTTGAAAGAGAAGGAAGTAGGCGGTAGAGAGCATGGTAGGCAGTGACTAATTATATTCGTACAGTGCAGGAGGAGAGAACCTTAAGAGTCAGTCCCAGGCTTGACAATAATTCCACTCATTTTCTTTGGTGGTACACAAGTCTTATGGTAGAGACAGGCAGGAGGATTGCTGCAAGTCTGAGGCCAGTCAAGGCTATATAGCAAGACCCTATCTAAATGGAACTCAGTGGTTGAGAACCCTGGCTGCTTTTGCAGAGGACCTGGGTTTGATTTCTAGCACTCACATGGCAGCTCACAACCGTCTGTAATTCCAGTTCCAGGAGAATCTAGTGCCCTCTTCTGGCCTTGATGGGCACCAGGCATACAAGTGGTGCACAGATATGCATGCAGGCAAAACACTCATACCTGCCTATAAAATAATCACAACAATGAAACAAAACAGGGTAGGAAATCCACCTGTGATAAAGGAAATGTTGTTCCTAAACAGTCAAATCCTCTTTGAGTGGTTTTTAGGCTGTCTCAGATTTCCCCTGTCCAAACTAGGACTCAATTTCCCTGGGGGAATGAATGTTCTAGTTCTGCTTACAGGAGGAACCAGTCCTGTGTGACTGCTTACAGATACCGACGCGAGTTGGAACCCCTCCAGGGTAAATGACCAGAAGACTCCCCTGCCAGTGTGGTGTAGCTGGAAATATCAAGGGATATTTATACTTTGGCTTGACAATATCCATGATATTTTCTATACTTGCCATTTAAGGGACAGAATAAAAATTGATGGTGTCAGCCAGGTGCTGGTGGCTCACTCTTAATCCCAGCGCTTGGGAGGCGGAGGCAGGTGGATCTCTGAGCTTGAGGCCAGCCTGGTCTACAGAGTGAGTTTCAGGACAAGCTTCAAAGCTATATACAGAAACCCTGTCTCAAAAAACAAGCAAAAAAAGTTCATGGTGTCAAAGGAGTAAAAAAAAAAAAAAAAAAAAAGGAAACTAGGCATGGTAGTAATAGTAAACACTTGTAATCCGAATATTTTGAAGGTGAAGCAGGAGGATCCTGAGTTCTAGGCCAGCCTGATTGATATCCTGAGTTCCAGGTAAACTTAGGCTGCATGAGCTCTTGTCTCAGAAAACCCAAACAAACACATTAGTGAGGAGTTCCTACCATACAGCTGTAAGGTTGTACACATTATGCTGGTGACAGAATTTAGTGAAGAAGTAATTCCAGCTGTTGGTAGGTAGTATCTGCTAAATGTTTGAATATTCTGACTTTATAGTGTTAGTATAAAAGTAAAAACTATTATTTAAATATTACTTAAATGTGAATATTGTTGAAAATATTCACAATTGTTATCTGAAATTGTATTCAGTGAGAAACAGCGGTGGGAGCTGGGAATAAGGTTCAGCTGACAGGTTGCTTGCCCTGGGTTCGATCTCTGGTTCTGTGTACACTTGACTGTAGTATATATTCCTGAAATTCTGGGAGTCAGGTGGAGACAGGAGACTCATCTTAAAATTAATTGGAGAAATAAATCAGTGATAGATACCACACACACAGATGAGTTTCTTTGACATCTCCTTTTTGTACCCTTGGAATTCAGAACCTTGTGAAGGCTAGTCAGGTGCTGTATTACCAAGCTACATTTCTGTCCTCCACTCAAGAAAGCCTGCCTCTGTCGAGTCATGGATTTGACTTTATTAGAAAACACTTGTTTAAAAAAATAAAAAGAGAACATGTGTATACTTACTAATTAGTGTATTTAACATATTCACTGACTTAAAATCTCACATGACTCAGTATGATGATAAATACCTGTAATCGTAACACCTGGAAGATAGGCAGGTGCAGCTCAGGGCCAGCCTGAGCTACATAGCAAGCAGCAAAGGTGGAAGGGGGAGAACTAGTGTTGTACTAAAGCATGTGTTGAAGGAAAACTTGAGGTGTCCTGCAACAGTCCGTAATGGGGTTGTTCAGCTCTTTTGCATGTGTTTGACATTTTTAATAGTAATTAAACAAGTCTGTATTCCAGCTAAGAAAATACAAAGGAAGTTGTAACTCTTCCCCAGAGTGAGGACAAACAGTCCCCTGTAGACATGATATCACTATCACAAACCATATTCATTAATCCTCATGTTTAGACACATTCTGAATGAGTAGTAGTATTACCCAGAGGTTAAATTAGAGCTAGGACTGGTGACTCAGTCTTGTAATCCCAGCTACTGGGAAGTAGGATAAGAAGATTGAAAATTCAAGGTCATCAAGGGTTATAATGTGAGTTCAATGCCAGCCTAGTCAACTTAGTGCGACTGTTTCAGAATAAGTAAAAAAGAGGGTTGACTCTCAGTGGTAGCACATGGAGGCCTTAGGTTCCATCCCCAATATCAGAAATGGCAGCTGAATTATAAGGTGAACCTGGCAGTGGCAGGACTGTGAGTGAGGTCAGTGCGGGCTATATAATGAGACTTTGTTTCTGAAGGAGAATAAAACATTTAATCTCCAGTGTTTGCAAAGAAAAATGGAAGAGAGATTGAATGTTTGGGAGTTATTACAATCCAGTGGAAAAAGACTGCAGCTCCTGTCATGTCGCTTAGGCTGGCTTTGAGTTCCTATCCTCCTGCCTCAGATTCCCAGTTGTTAGGAGTACAGCTGTGTGCCACCCCCTGGCTTTAATCCCCCTCCCGCCATAGCTGCTTTTCAGTTGTTTCCATATTTCCTTAACAAGAATATGTTCATTCTCTTCCTTTCTCTTTATAGATTTTTAGGTGTGTGTGTGTCTCCAAAAGCCAGTGGAGTTGGGTCTCCCTGGAGTTGTGAGCTGCCAACATGGGTGCTGGGAATTGAACTCTGATTCTCTCTGAGAGCAGTGCATGCACACTCCCTACCACTGAACCATCTCTGCAGCCCCTTTCCTTTGTTTTGTTTTTAGTTGTAACTTTCTGTTAACTTTATGCACCATGGGAGTATATTGGACTCCAGATTTCCTTTGTTAGTTGGTAACAAACGATGTAGCCAGTGGGTTAGTGCCCCATTGCCTTTTGATTAGGTATTTGGTGCTAGACACAGCTCAAATGACCAGGTGACAGTCTTTATTTCCAGTGTCATCTGAGGAATACCTTTCTAAAAGGGAACTGAAGGCAAAAATTCTTGGCTTAAAGCCAATTTCATGTGTACTTATGTGTTCTCCCACTCATTCTGTGGGGGAGACCATGCCATGTAAAGTCCTGATCTAGCCTTCGATGTCAGAAGAAAGTGTTCCATTGTTTGATGTATGTGATGTAGGCATTTGTTGCATCTTTTTTTGAGAGGGACTTCTGCTCCGTAGCTCAGAATAGCCTCACATTCGCTGTCCTCTTTCTACATGCTGACCTACACACACACATCACCATACCCATGTGCTGTTTTCTTGGGGTGGGGTGGGTGTGCAGGTATGTTGGGTGAAAATAGTCTCACTATATAGCTGAGGCTGTCCTCACCGTGTAGTCTAGGCTAGCCTTGAACTTGGACTCCTCCCTCCTCAGCCTCCTAAGTGCTGGTGTTACAGCTGCCTGCTATCTTTTCCTGACTCAGTGGTTGCATCAATATTGTATAAGTAAAGACTTTTTTATCACTATTTTCTTAATATAGCATAACAACCACATAGCATGTATATTGTAGTAGGGCTTTTTGTTTTGTTCTTTGCGTCAGGCTCTCTTGCTGCTCAGGCTTGCCTTGAACTCTATCCAGGGATAATCTTGAACTCCTGATCTTCTGTCTACACCTCCTAATGCTGAGATTACAGGCATATGCCAGTACTGGTTTATGCTTTGCTGTCCAGTGATTGAACCAAGGGCTTCATGCATGGTAGGCAAGTACTTTGCCAATAGCGCTACATTCTAAAAGCTGCTCTAGATATTGTGAGTAATCTGGTGATGCTTTCATATCAAGAAGTACATAAGTGATACACAAATAATATGTGGTTTTTTTTTTTTTTTTTAACATATCGTCTGCATATTTTGGGATCTGCAAGGTTTATGGAGCCTGTTGCCCAGGGACTCCAGGGACATCTACTGTGTACCAGAACACTGAATCTTGGGTTGGGAAGATGGTTAAAGCCCTTTCTGGGTTCTGGAGAATGGAGTTTGGATCCTTAGAGCCTACATAAATGTTGGGTGGGTGTGGCAGCCAGTCTATAATTTTAGTCAGGAGGCAGAGATAAAAGGATCTTTTGAGTAAGCTGGCTAGTTAGACTAGCTGAATCAGCAAGCTCTCAATAAGATGGAGAGCAATGGAGGAAGACTCTTTATAATCAAATTCAGGCCTTCTCATTAACATACTCAGCTGCACCTACATTCATGCCTGTGATGGCAATTCTTGGTTGTCAACTACATCTGGAATTCATGAAAACCCAAGCTGCTGGGTATGCCTGTGAAGGATCTCTCTCTCTCTCTCTCTCTCTCTCTCTCTCTCTCTCTCTCTCTCTCTCTGTTCCTTCCTTCCTTAAAAATATTTACTTAATTTTATTTTATGTACATTAGTGTTTTGCCTACATGCATGTCTGTGTGAGGATATCAGATCCCCTGGAATTGGAGTTACAGACAGTTGTGATTTGCCATGTGGGTGCTGGGAATTGAATCCAGGTCCCCTGGAAGAGCAGTCATTGTTCTTAACACTGAGCCATCTTTCCGGCCCCAAGGGATATGTTTCTCAATTAAATCACTTGAAGTGTGAAGACCCACTTTTAATCTGGCTATTTTGAGGTGGGAAGAAACACCTTT
The DNA here is from genome assembly GCF_903992535.2 of Arvicola amphibius. NCBI lineage: Eukaryota > Metazoa > Chordata > Mammalia > Rodentia > Cricetidae > Arvicola > Arvicola amphibius. The sequence continues at coordinate 88,943,724 of NC_052049.1, read as the reverse complement.
AATCCAGCTCTTGTGGGGAGGGAAAGATCTCCCTTTAATCTGGGGCATACCTTCTCCTGATATTCATTCTGTAAATTCTGTTCCTCTAGAGAACCCTGACTGATAACAGTGCCCCATGTGTGAACATGGATGGATATACATATGAAAAACAAGAGACAGAAGTATGTGTGTGTCTGTCTGTTCATGTATATTCTTGTCCTGCCTTTGACTTTTTCTGTTTACTGCAGAGAATCAGTGTTTTACCACAGAGCAGCTACTCGTATCTGTCCATTTTTTTTTTCCAGTTTAGAACTTGGCAAGTTGTACTGATAGGAAATGCATTTGCTTCCATTTTACACACAGAAGCATACCTTTTATAGTGTGGACACAGGAATTTCATGGATGCTGCCAGGAGTTTTTGAAATTGTTTCCCCCATAACCTATTCAGTCAGCAATATATATATACACACACACACACACACACACACGTCTTGATTGATTTAGTATTAGGAACTCTTACAGTGTTTTAGAATTAGATTTTATTTTTGTATGTCTAGAGGATGTGCCTCAGCTTACCTGTGGAGGTCAGAGGTCAACTTTTAAGGAATCATTTCTCTCTTCCCCAGTGGGTCCCAGAGAGGTCATTAGGCCTTGCCACAAGCACCTTTGCCTGCTGATTTATCTCCCTAGCCCACAACTCTTTGAGCTTTGTCAATATACCCAGCTAGTTCCTTGGGATCCCCCAAGTGGAATATGTGGAAGCTGATAAGGACATTTTCAAACTGCCTGGTCCCTTTAGGACCCTCTGGCAGTTCATCTTGGCAGGGGAGATTTCTGGCTGTCACCCATGGAACAATTCCAGCCCCTTGGGTGTGTCAGTCAAGAGTCTCAGGGGTTAAGTTACTCTGGATTTTCCTCCAGGGAGGTGAAGGGCTAGTTAGAGTAGGAGGAGGAATTCCAAGGTACAATGCAAACAACTCAGATAAGTCTGCTTTTACCCTGTGCTGAGGCTGACCCAGGCCCTGAACTTGGGAGATGAGCACTCTGTGCCACTGACTGCATTCCTGACCCAGTGATTGGGTTCTCTTAGGTCACCTGTGATGGGATTCAGGCAGGTCATAATCTGCTCTGTGTGTGTGTGAGAGAGAGAGACAGAGACAGACAGATGGAGACAGTTTCACTGTGTTGCCCCGGCTGACCTGGAATTCCTTAGCTATCCAAGTGTTGTGGTTACAGGTGTGTGCCCCCATGCTCATACAGATGTTCTTAGCACCATTTTGGTCTTTGTACCCTTAACGAATGATTGGCAATTCCTCATGATGGGCCTCCTGGCAAGGCAGATAACAAACACACTGAGATTCTTTACTGAGAGGATTTTTTTTAAAACTATATATTTTATCCATTCACTTAAAAACTCTCCGTGTGTGTGTGTGTGTGTCTGTGTGTGTGTGTGTGTCTGTATATGTATGTATGTATATATATATATATATGTATATGGGTGCGTGGGTGCGTGTGTATATATATATGTATATGGTGTGTGTGTATATATCTATATGGGTGTGGGTGCGTGTGTATATATCTGTATATGGGGTGTGTATATATCTATGGGTGTGTGGGTGCGTGTGTGTATATATGTATATGGGTGTGTAGGTGCATGTGTATATATCTATGTATGGGGTGAGTGAGTGCATATGTATGAATGTGTGATTGGCAAACTTAGCTGCGGGTCCTTGCCTTCTACCTTGTTTTGAGTCTGTTTTTTCACTATGTTCAATGGGCTTTCTGGTGTTTCTGGGCTGCTTCTGTCTCTCCTTCCCACCTCCTGTAGGCACCCTGGATTACAGACAGCCATGCTGCTGTTGCTTCTTGGTTTTGCATGATTTCTAGGTATTTGAACTGAGGTTTTTGTGCTTGCATGGCACTTGCTTTGCTTGTTCCTCAGCCCTCAGCACTGGGGTAATTTGCTGGTAATAGAGCTCTCCAGAGCTGGGTGGGACCACAGAACGTTATCTCTTTGCTCTCCTTCCCGGTGGTGCTGATATGTCATAGGTGAAGTGAAGTGGGTCTCGTTCAGGACATCTGAAACAAGTGCTAAGCTAGTCCATCACACAGTCTGCCACAAGTTCTCACAGTTTACTTGTGCTTACTGGAGTTGACAGACCTTAGGATTTTGTAATTTTTCTTCCTTCCTTTTTGTGGGAGATTGGGTCTCATGTAGACCGGGCCAGCCTTGAACACTAAGGATGACCTTTAGCCCCTGATCCTCCTGTCTCTACCTTCATAGTGTGGAGTCTGTAGGCACGTGTTTTTACCCTTGGTTTTCTGTAGTGCTAGGGAAGGGACCAAGGCTTCGTGTATGCTAGGCAAGCATGCTGCCATTGAGTCACCATCAGCCCAGTTACTGTCTTCTTTGTCTTGGTGTAGTCATCAGGCTGGCACCGATTCTTGTGCTTCAGCTTCCCGAGTGCTCGGATTATAGGTGTACACCACTACCACACTCAACAGTGCTTTCTGTACTGTTCCTGTTGATGGCAGATTGTTGTCACATGACCAAATATATGGCTTGGTGGGTCAGGTGCCTCAATTTTAGGAAATTTCAGCCATTTGGCATATTGATATCTTGTGTTTATTCAGCATTTATCATATGACATGGCTAAGATTTTCCTTTTGAGAACAGCTTCATCCAGAAGGTGTCAGATTTGGTCCATGTTACCTGAAAACTGTCCGTTGACTTTGCTCCCGGTCTTTGTCAGGGACTGTTAACAGCACCCTGCTTTCCTTGGTCTGCAAAGTCATTTAAGCTAAATGCCAGAGAAGCTTATAATACAGCCTGAGCGCTTTCTTGCTTTGTTCTCATTTAAAACTGGACCCCCCACCCCAAACGATTATGTTGTGTAGCCCTGGCTGTCCTGGAACTCACTCTGAAGACCAGGCTGGCCTCGGACTCACAGAGATTCTCCTCTTGCCTCTCTCCCAAATGCTAGGATTAAAGGCATGTGCCACCACTGCCTGGCTAAAACTGGAATTCCTAAAAGTAGGAATAAATGTTAAAAATGAAGAAAATTCTGTCGTTTGCAGCAACATAGATGAGCATGGTGGGTGTTGTGTTAAGGGAAATGTAGTCAAGCATAAATCCCTCATGAACTGCTGTGTTCATGAAAAAATGAAGGGAGACTCTCAGTGTAGTTGATTAAGTGATGTCCAGTCGATTAATGAGCACAGCTCTGGGTATTTCTATGAAGGTGGTTCCAGAAAGGATTAGATTATGAAGGTTTCAGCTTAATGATTTGATCCATTGATGGATTCAAAGTTTTCATTTGTAACCATTTGGAATATGATGGGACCTGACTGAAGAAAGGCTTGGGCATGTTCTTGGGGGTTGTGTCTTGCCTTAGCTTCTAGTTACTGTGTTGCTCTGCTTCCTGCCTGTCATATGTGAAGAACCTTGTCTACCAGATGCTCCTGCTACAGTGATATTCTGCCCAAGCATGTGCACCAAGCACCCCTGGCTGATCCCTCAGGAAATGAGCAAAGTAAATCTTTCTTCAAAAAATATTAATTTATGCCAGGTATTGTAGTCTTTAATCCCAGTGCTTGGGGGCAGGAACAGGCAAGCAGATCTATGAGTTTCAAGCCAACCTGGTCCATATAGTGAGTACCAGGCCAGCCAAGGCTACATAGTGAGACCCTATCTCAAATACCACCTCCCAAAGTTGTATGTGTGTCCCTCTCTGTGTATGTGTAAGTGGGCATGTGCATCTACTTGTGGGTTTCTTCCTTACTGAGGCATATTGCAGCCTACTAATTCCTCCTTTTAATTTGTTGTTATGTAGTCTGTACCTGGGAAAAGTTCTACAAGGATTTATTAAGGATACAAAAATTAATTTTTGGAGGCAGGGTCTCATGTATCTCAGGCTAGCCTAGAACTCACTCATTAGCCAAAGGTGACTTCCTTATTTTGTGGATGTGCATATATTTGTGTGTACACTGGTCAAAGGACATTCTTTCATTCTCCTCTGGCTTCAGCATGTTCACATGTCTTACATATAGTCACATACACATACTCATACCCACACCCTCCACAGGCTGTCTCACCTGTTAGTTGTGTTCAGTGGATGTGTTGTACAACATGGTGTGTCGAGGCCTGTATTTCTAGCACACAGTTCTATTGTGTGGGGTAGTGGCTTTTGTGTTGTACAGTAGATTGTCCCTGAGTTTTTTAATAGTTGTGAGTTTAGTAACAACAGCAAATGCTTTTGAAAGTTCATTAGAAAAATGAGCTCCCTGTTTCCAGATATCTCTCCGGAATGAGGGTTTTCAAGTAGGTCAGAGATTGTCTTTTGAGCATAATGGGCATAGTGCTTCCCTGGTCAAGGAAGCTCAGGGTGTCCTGGAAGCTTAAGAGTGTGCCTTTCGTTTGAGTCCAAAGAGATCCCTCCATCCCACCTTTCATATTCTTAATTCTTCACTAAATACATTGTGTAGAGTGTTTTTAATTAAAATTTTAATTTTATTTGTATTTAATTTTATTTGCCTGAATGTATGTCTGTGCATGAAGTGCTTTCAGAGGCCAGAAGAGAGTGTCAAGTTCCCTGGAATTAAAGTCACAGATGGTTGTGAGATGCTATGTAGGTGCTAGGAATCGAACCCAGATCCTTCCTGAAGAGTAGCAAATACTTTCAACCTCTGAGCCATCTCTGGCCCCTGCATTGCATAGTTTATTGTATACTTTGATTGTATATTTTTGTGGTGCTGATCATGACATCCTCTGCCTCAAGAATACTAGGCAAGTGTTCTGCCAATGAGCTCTACCTATTTTCTTTTTGTGTGACAGGATCTTGTATTTTCCTCTTGCTGGCCTCAGAGTCAATCTTTGCTTTTCAGCTTCCAGGCACAATTTGTATTGTAACTTTCAGTTTTCAAAGGTGATGCTTCATGTAGCCCAGACTAGTCTTGAACTATGTAGCTAAGGATGACCTTGAATTTCTAATCCTCCTTCCTCTACCTCCTAAGTACTGGGATTAGAGGTTTGTACTGCTATGCCTGGTTTAGGTAGTGTTAGGAGTGTAATCTAGGCTTTTGTGATTCTCTGCAAGCACCACTAGCTGGTATATCCCTGGCCACTTGCATTATAAAAACTTTTTTAAAGACTTTTATTTTTAATTACATGTAGAGATGTACATGTCAGTGCAGATGTCTGCAGAGACCAGAAGAAAGTGTCATGTTTCCTTTGATCTGCCTGATGTGGGTGCTGGGAATTGAACCTAGATCCTTAGGAAAATCAGCCAGTGCTCTTTACCACTGAGCCCTCTCTCCAGACCCCCCCCCCCATGTTGTATAATTTTGATTTTTTTATTTATTTTTATTTTTTAAAAGATTTATTTATTACATATACAGTGTTCTGCTTGCATGTATACTTGCAGGCCAGAAGAGGGCAGCAGATCTCTTTACAGATGGTTGTGAGCCACCATGTGGTTTCCGGGAATTGAACTCAGGACGTCTGGAAGAGCAGTCAATGCCATCTCTCCAGCCCCTGTTTTATTTATTTTTTTCAAGGTTTTTTTTTTAATTTTCTCTGTAGCTTTGGAGCTTGTTCTGGAACTAGCTCGTATAAACCAGGCTGGCCTCAAACTCACAGAGATCCGCCTGCCTCTGCCTCACAAATGTTGGATTAAAGGTGTGCGCCGCCACTGCACAGCTTATACATTTGTTCTAAACCTTTATTTGTTTTATGAGGGCAATTGTTTTGCCCTCATATATGTCTGTACACTTCATACATGGTGCCCATGGAGACCAGAGGAGAACATGTCAGCCACTGTGCGGGTTAGCACATAGTGACTGGAAGAGCAGCCAATGCTTCCAACTGCCGAGCCACTGTAAAGTTAAACCTTCGTACTTTCTTGATGCCTCAGTATCCCTCAGCCATTGTTTTCATTGCCACCATCGATCGTGACCTGCTTATCAATTAAATCCCTCTACAACTTTTGCATGTATGTTCCTCCCAGACTCCCAGGAAAGACTCCTGTGTTTGTCAGTGACAGAAATGCGAGAGAAATGTGCAACATTGCTCTCACGGAAAGATGGATTTAGGCACATTGTTAGAAGTTTCAGTCCTTGATCTCATTGCCCCGTGGATTTAGGCTTTAGGTGAGACTGAGCATCAAGATGCAAGAGCATGGTGAAGGAGGTTGTGTTGTACCTCTTGGCAGCCAGAACAGGAAAAACGACAGGATGGGGCCAAGGACAAGACACACCCGTCAAAGGGAGTCCCCAGTGACCTACTTCCTCCAACTGGGTCTCCCGGAAATATCTACCATCTTTCAGCAAGGCTGCCTGTGATGGTTGATACTGATTTTCTACCTCATAATACCTAAAATTGTCCAGGAAATGAGCCTCTGGGTATACCTGGGAGAGATTGTCTAGATAAGGTAGATTTGGGTGGGGGCACCCTGAATACACGGCATGGGTTCTGTCTTGGACTGGGAGGTAAGTACTGAGCAGCAGTATCCATTGCCTGCTTCCTGACTGCGAGTGCAGTGGGACCAGCTGCCTCAGGTCCTGCTGTCGGGACCTGGCCGTGGTCGACTGTGCTCTAGAACTGCGAGCTGTAGTACATTTTTCTTCAAGCCACTTCAGTGGGGATATTTCCTCACGTGACAGAAGCACTGATGAGGCCAGAGCCTTCTGGAGCCGTCAGTCTCAAACCCTGCCTCTGAACATGCAGTTTTAGGAATCGTGCTTCTGACACGAACCTTTCTGTAGGCCTTCACTTTCTCTCAGCTGTCCTCCAGTTTGCTACAGCTCCTTTGTTCTGTGTGGTTCCCTGTTTTTCTGTGTGGTGTTTCTCTCTAGCACCTGTGAATAAATCTTCAGTTCACATCATTTCTCCAGTATAAGTTGTTTTTTTTTTTTTTTTTTTTTTTTTTTTGCCAGACAGAGTGATCCTCGAAGATCTCATGAAGACTCACTCTCCAGTTTACAATATATTGATCAATGCCCTAATTTTCTCTTGAGAAACATTTGATATTGATCATGGTTGTCATTTGTCCTGTTAGATTTTGTGTGTTTGCACTAATAACCTTGTAGTGTTTCCTCCTTCTAAATTTTTCAAAAATTCATTAATTTATTATTTGTTTTGGATCAGTCGTGCTATGTAGCCAAGGCAGCTTCAAACCTGTGAACGTCTGCCTCAGCCTCCTTTGTGCAGGAATTATAGGTGTTCATCATCACACCTGGCAGGTCTTAGATGGTGGAGTTGAGTGTTAAGCACATTTAAAAGACTTTATCTGAGGACTGGGGAGATGGCTTTGCAAGCAGGGAACGTGGGTGGGTTTGAGTCCCTAGTACTAATGTTAAAACATCCGCTGGATGTGGTGATGTGGCTGTAACTCCAGTACTAGAGGGAAGCAGAGACTGTTGGACTCCTGGAGCCCACTGCCCTGCCAGTCTAGAATGCAGTCTGGTCTAAATTTAGTGAGAAATACTGTCTCAAAAAATAAGAGCCATAGAGGAAGATGCCAAATAGCAATCTCTGGCTTCCACATATGTCTGACAGGCAAGTACATCAAAAGAGTACTTATAAGTAAATCAAAGAGCTTTTTCCATTTATTTATTTTATGGGTATAGTGAGGTATGCTCATGCTATGGCATATATGTTGAGGCCAGAGAACAGTTTGGAGAAATTGACTATCTTTCTTCATCATGTAGGATCTGGGAATCAAACTCAGGTTGTCAGACTTGATGGCAACTACCTTTACCCAATGAGCCATTTTACAAATCCATTGGAAAGCTGAGACAGGAGAATTACTGTAAGCTTGAGATCAGCTTGGGCTATGGAATAAGATAATATCTCAACAAAACATACCGTCATGGTTGGGGATATTGTGGGAACGTACTTAGCTACCGCGCATGAGCGCTTACGTTCTATCCCAGCGTTGGCTGCTGGCAGCTAAAGCGTGTGTTCGGCCTCCCAAGACAGGAGCCATAGTTGACAGTGCAGCTCAGTCACCACAGTTCATCTTTAAAATACAACAAGGTAACAATAAAAGAAAAAATGAAGGAAATTGTTGAAGAAATGGAGAAAAACTTGAAAACAAAAACATCAACCTCTCTGACTGGGGATTTAGCTTCAGTGGTTTAGCATCATGAGAAGAAGGACTTCGGTACATGCCAGCACTCAGAAGGTAGAGGCAGGACTGTGAGTTTGGGCAGGAGGCTGGATAGAGAAGAAAAAAGGCAAACTTAATACTTGTATTATTTCTAAAACTCCTGTTACTCTTTACTTTAAAAGGTCTGCATTCTAAAGAGCTGGGCGGATTCCGGCCAGTCCTTGACTCTGTGCCAGTATGAACAGGAAAGGGCATTTATGTATGATTCTAGTGTTTCCAACCAAGACCCTAGTGCTTGAAATGTGCTCTGAGCTTGTGTGTGTGTGTATGGTGTGTGTGCGCGTGCGTGTGCAGAGGTCAGAGGCAAATGTTGGATGTGTTCTGCAGATAGTGTGGGCTGCCATGTGGGTGCTGGGAATTGAACCCAGGTCCTCTGGAAGAGCAGGCAGTGCTCTTAACCACTGAACCATCTCTCTTGCCCTCAGTTCCTTTAAAAAACAAAATCCCTGTCAATTCTTATTCTAATCTCTTGGTCAAAGATGATACAGCCAGTGTTAGTTTTCTTTTTGTGTTACTATCTTGTCCCAAACCAGTTTGCAGTTTTGTGCTTTCTTTGTGTATATATATATGCAGGACTTTCTCCTCCCCTGCTTGATTTTCCCTGTAGCACTTATGTTATGATTATATTTCCCCATAGGACTTCTAGATCTTTACAGAACAGGATATTTTCTGTATCCTTCCCTGCTCTGCTCATGCCTACCACAGGAATAGGACTTCCTAATAATTTGCTGAAAGAATTAAAGAATAAGCCAGACCTGAAATAAACTTCCAGTACCTACAGTAAATGAAATAGAAGAGGTAAGATTATTTGTAATAATGTTTTTTATTTTTAACCCATATATTGAAAATACCATTTTAGTACATAACAGAAAATTTAGATGCTTACTTTCTTTTCCAGACATTTGATTTATGTTTATGATAATGAGGTTAGTAGTTTTAAAAGATTTGGAACCTGGGTGTATAGATTAGTGGTAGAGTATGTGTTTAGGTTACATGAGGCCCTGAGTACAGTTTACAGTCACACACGAGACTGGGTATGTAGCCCCATGATAGAGTGTTTGGCTAGCATACACAAGGCCTGAGTTCCCAGCACCACATAAACCAGAATGGTGGATGCATTTGCAGTTCTAGTAGCTGTTAGAAGTAGAAGGATCAGAAGCTGCATGGTGAGTTCAAGGCCAGCCCTTACAACACACTATATGAGATACTTTCCTTAAAAAAGAAAGAAAAGTAAGATAGATTCAAATAGACAAGGTTTTCCAAACTTCTTGTTTTTGTTTTTTTTTTTTTTTTTTTGTTTTGTTTTTTTTTTTTGTTTTTTCGAGACAGGGTTTCTCTGTGGCTTTGGAGCCTGTCCTGGAACTAGCTCTTGTAGACCAGGCTGGTCTCGAACTCACAGAGATCCGCCTGCCTCTGCCTCCCGAGTGCTGGGATTAAAGGCGTGCGCCACCACCGCCCGGCTTGTTTTTGTTTTTTGAGACAGGGTTTCTCTGTGTAGCCCTTGCTGTCCAGGAAGGTCAGGCTGGCCTCAAACTCACAGAGAACTGCCTGCCTTTGCCTCCCGAGTGCTGGGATTTAGGGCATGTGCCACCCCTACTCCCCCATTTTTTGTTTCTTAAGACTTGGTATCTTTATGTGGTTGAGGCCCTAACTTACAGTCTTCCTGCCTTTGCCTCTTAAGTGCTAGTATCAAGTGTGTGACATCAGGCCTTGCACCAAACATACTTAAGAGTTGACAAATAGCAGTCATGTTAATTTTTAAAAACATTTCAGTTTTAGTTTTTTTATTACATATTAAGTCATAATATGTAGCTATGAAGTAGTCATTTACATATGGAGTAGTGAATCCTGTGTATTGCTGTGGTGGGTTCATGTTTGGTTATGTTAGGGATCAATAGTGGTCATAGGAAATCAAACTTTCTGGACAAACTCAGCTTCATCAAGTCTCAGTTCATTTACAAGGAGGTAATACTAGACTGATTACTAGTGCTGCCTGGATGTGGGTGTTTAGTGTGGGTAACATATCTACTGATATCTACTGTGTAGGATGGTTATGATAACATGGGAGTTAGATACGTAAAGGTGCTAGCACAACTTCTGACAAAACTAATAAATGTAAATGAGTATGGGTATTGTTAGTAAGTAGATGTTGCCGGTGGGTTTCACATGTATTATCTGCAGAGAGTGAGCACTATTGTGTGATGTTGCTGACTGACGTTCGATGTTGTTGATTAATGATTGATGTGAACAGGACTCCATATAACCCTGTATTAAGAGGAATGGAGATTGCCTCTGTCCACTTAGATTCATAAGCTGTCCCGAAGTGATCTTGGCATCAGGGAAGGGAGTGTTCAGGCACATTTCACCATCAGCATCACGGGATGGCAGCCATTGATTTGTCCCATGGTAAGTCCTTGTTGAAGCTCTTTTTTAGACTGTTTTAGGTCTCTAAAACACAGCAGAGTCCAGTGGGCAGGGCTTCAGTAGTCTTGTGTGTTCATTCACAAAGAGCTGAAATGGGTCACATAATAGTGCTCTGACTTAGGTCCCGGTGTGTGTGCTTTCCGAAGAGGTGCTGCATAACTGTTATGAGTTCTGTCACCAGGGGCAACTTAGAGTCTTGTTTTTCTTTTTACTTTTTGTTTTATTTAATTATTATTGTGTGTGTGTATTTGTGTGAGTGAGGGTACATGTGGAAGTCAGAGGACTTTTTTGGGAGTCAATTTTCTCCTGTTGTGGAATCCTGGGATCAGACTCTGGGCATCAGGTCCGAGCACTCGGACTATCCTGATGGTGCCATCTCACCGCCCCAGAGTCAGGTTTTTTCCACACCTTAAGTTTCTCTACTAAGTGAGAACACTCCCTTCCTCAGCAGGTAGCAGTTCCTAGCCTGCTTCCCTGACTCCAGGGGAGACGGGAGTGCTTTGGCATTTCTTGGTAGGAACATGTATTTGTGTGGTATGATGAGCGTGCAGATGACAGGGGAATGTCATACTAGAGTGAAATGACTTCATGGCTCTGGGATTTGATGCCGTCTTTCTTTCCTATCAGGCCTTCTTTCTAGAGAGCCTATCTACATCTATGAAGAAAACACAGAGGTAGAAGGGACAGTGACTGACAACCAGGCGAATTGTTACCAGGTAAAAAGAAAGAATATCATTCTACCAAATAGAACTTTTCACCTGTGATCTAGACAGACTGGAGTCTAGACTCTAGACAGACTCAGCCTCCAGGAAATGCATTTAAAGGAAATGCATTTTCCCTAGGGGTTAAAGCGTGTCTGGCAAATTTTCCTGGGGAGCAGAGCCTTATATTGGTGACATTACCTTGCAAACCATACCAGCATTTCTGTAATTGGTGCTTACTGTGTTTGCTTGGCTGGGGATTGCACCAAGGCCTTTTCACCCATGCTGGGCACATGCTTTACCACTGAGCTATACCCCCAACTCCACTAGGTAATCTTTTTTATTTCTTTGTTTTATTTAAGGTCTGGCTATATAGCCTAACCTTGAACTCAATAGTCTGACTAGTCTCAACCTTCCTCCTCTGTGTTGGGGGTTGTAGTCATAGACCTCTACTTACTAATCCTGAGCCTCATGTGATACCTGTATGTTTTTTTGTTTTCTTGAGTGTTCTGGCATATGATAAGACTGGCAAGAGCACCGTTTTCTCAGATGATCTACTTATTAGATATCTGCAGTTGGCTTAGGAATGTACTGCAATGAGACAGTCGGGCCAGAAGAGCGTCTGGCTGGCTGTGCTGGTAGAAATCATGCTTATGAAATGCTGCTAAAGTCATGTGACAGTAGGTCAGCAGAGTGAGCTTGGAGAGTTCCTGGGACCATTGGTTCCTGCAGCTGGATTGAGGCTGATCTGAGAACCATGGATAGGTATTAGGTCCACCTTCCTAATTTTCCATTGAGTACTAGCAAGAGTGTTCATGGCTTAAACCAACATGTGTGTAATGTCTTAGGATTCAGTGACCTTCGATGATGTGGCTGTGGAATTCACCCAAGACGAGTGGACTTTACTGGACCTGACTCAGAGAAACCTATACAGAGAGGTGATGCTGGAGAACTACGAAAACCTGACCTCAGTAGGTAAGGTCGCCACATTCCTCATTACCTTTTGTGAAACAGGTACATACTGCATGCTTCTTAATGTGTTGGAAATTGATTGTGTTAATTATGAGTATAGTGGAATGACAGGTGAATTTTTAAAATGAAATTGCTTTTGTGTGTTGGTGGGGTCTAGGGACTCACCTTTAATTCCAGCACTTAAGAGGAAGAGGCAGAAGCAGGTAGATTTCTGAGTTCCGGGTTTATATAACAAATTCCAGGCCAGGCTAACCAAGGCTATGTAATAAAAAGCCTGTCTCAAAAAAAAAAAAATGAATTAAAAACGAAAGAAAGAACAAAACAAAAAACCAAATCCAAAACTGACTTTTTGTGAGTGCGCACGTGGCACGTGCTGTCATGCAGAAACCAGAGGGGGCATTGTTGTTTTTTCTATCACTACCTTATTCTTTTGAGGCAGGCTTTCTCCCTGAACTTAGAGCTCTTGTGTTTTCAGCTACTCAGCCCTGTCAGTCCTGTCTACCCCGCATAGGACTGTAGTTACAGGCATAGTCAAGACCATGCTCAGCTTGTTATGTGGGTTTCTGAGATCAGAACTCAGGTCCCTGCAATTGTGCAGCAAACACCCTTAATCACGAGCCATGTTCCCAGCTCCAACAAATACAATTCTTACCGTAATACATAATAATCCACAGTGCAGTTCTTTTCTTTTCCCTTTCTTTCCTCTCTCCCTTTCCTCCATCCAGTATACTCCCCACTCTCCTTCAAATTCATGGTCTCTTTTCATTAATTGTTGGTGTGTGTATGTGTATTCCTAAATATGTAATTACAATCTACAAAGTCTGCAGTGTTTCTTGTATATTTACGTTTTCAGGTTTACTGATTGGGTAGCCAATCGCTGTGGTCTTCTCCCCCTCTTAGCATTCTTAGTTGTCTGTAGTTTTTTATGTAGGGTTGAGACCTCATGAGCTTCCTTGAGCCCCTCCCACATGAGCGTGTCTGTTGGAGTTCTCCTTGTCCAGCTCATTTAGACAGTCACGTTCTTGGTAATTTATGGCTGCAGCTTCTGACATTACTAAAAGATGTAATTACAGCAAACTCTCTGATCCTCTTCTTCCAAAATGTAGAAATGTTTCCTGAACCTTAGGCGCAGGAGTTGTTTTATAGCTGTATCCATTGTGACAGTTCAGCATTTTGATGGGTTATTGTTTTCTGTAATGGTCTTCATCTGTTCCCAAGAGAAGTCTCTTTGGGGGTGAGAACTATCCTTATATGTGGTATAAAGACAAATATGTAGAATACAGTTGGATTGTGCTGATTTGCTAAGTGGTGACTGGAGGTTCTGCATGATCCACATTTTCCAGTATTAGGCGTGATTTACTCTCAGGGAGTCTCCAGGCCAGTTAGAGAGCTGATGTTACCTCCAGGGTATGCGTGTAACTTTTCTGTCCTATGGTTATCATGCCATGTTGGTTGTTGTTGTTGTTATAATCAGAGGTATCATAGCTGGGTTGGACTCATTTGCTTCCGCTTTGGAAGCTTGCATGGCGCCTTCTGGTACCATGAAAACCAGTTCTCAGGTAGGAGGCCGTCAGGTCATTTCTAGATCAGGGCCCATGAGCCTTTTGTCTGAAGCGCTTGGTGTCTTCAGCAATTGGGACTTTACCTTCTACCTTTATGGGCAACCAAGTGCAGCAACAAGAATCTGTAGTGTTTTTGAAGTCTCTTGGACAACCCTGTTCAACAACTCAAAAGTTCTCATGTCCGATGTTGAGTTTTTGTTAGATGGTCTTTGGCTATTCGAGGGAGTATTGTCAGTTCAGATGGGGAAACTTCATTTAAACCGTGTGCCTATATTATACACACCAACTTAGGTGTACAATGGGTATTTTTAGGTAGTCAATATTATGATTCCTTAAAGCTTTTTCAGATATCCTTACTGTTATTTTACTCTCTCCTGTAGTGAGGACGCGAGCAGGCCTGCTTTCCATTCTGCCTGGCTCCCGGCTGCCTGGCTAGCTTATGTCCTGAAATAACAACACACAAATTGTATTCATTTAAATATTGCCTGGCCCATTATATCTAGCCTCTTCTTGGCTAACTCATATTTTTCTTAACCCATTTCTAATAATGTGTGTAGCACCACAAGGTGGTGGCTTACCAGGAAAGATTCAGCATGTCTGACCTGGTGGCTGGCTTCATGGCGACTGCCCAGAGAGGAGAGGCATGACGGCTGTCTAACTTCCCTTCTTCCCAGCATTCTGTTCTGTCTACTCCACCCACCTAAGGGCTGGCCTATCAAATGGGCCAAGGCAGTTTCTTTATTAACCAATGAAATCAACACAAACAGAAGACTCTCCCACATCACTCTCCTTCTGTATTTTCTCCCTCCCTCTTCCTAATTAAAGCCCCTCCCCCATTTTTATTTCCCATTTCAGATCACCTAAATTCTGTTCTTTTACTGTTCCACTCTTCTGACTCCAGCAAGGGTCCTTTCTACTTTTCGTGTTTCTACAGCTGCTCCAGATTGTGTACTCACGTCTGGGTGCCTCCGATCTGAGAACATAACATGTCTGTCATAGTTATATGGACCACATTTTCATTACTCATTTATTGATTAAAGGGCATTTAGGTTGATTCCACTTCCTAGAACAGAGCAGCACTGAACATGGCTGAGCAACTATCTGTGGAGTAGGATTTCAAGTCCTTGGACATATGCCAGGGAGTGGTATAGCTGGGTCATATGGCAGATTTATTTTAGCTTTTCGAGAGTTCTCTACACTGGTTTCCATAGTGGCTGTGTCAATTTGCAACCCACCAGCAGTGGATGGGGTTCCCTTTTCTCCTCATCCCCTTCAGCATTTGTTACTGGTTATTTGCTGATCTTTGTCTTTCTGTGTAGGATAAGATGAAATCTCAGAGTCATTTGGATTTGCATTTCTTTCTTTCTTTCTTTATTTAATTAATTAATTAATTTATTATGTATGCAATATTCTGTTCTGTCTGTGTGTATGCCTGCACGCCAGAAGAGGGCACCAGACCCCATTACAGATGGTTGTGAGCCACCATGTGGTTGCTGGGAATCGAACTCAGGACCTTTGGAAGAGCAGGCAATGCTCTTAACCTCTGAGCCATCTCTCCAGCCCCTGGATTTGCATTTCTTAATGCTAACGATGCTGAACATTTAGGTTTTTTTTCATGTAACACATTTTGATTCTATTACCCATCACTACTCCCTCCCAGATCCTAATAATGGACATTTTAAAAAGATATTTCTTAGCCAATTTTTTTTCTTTTTTGAGAACTCTAATTTTGTTTTCTTTCTTCTGGAATTAAAGGTGTGCACCACATCTATCTGTCTCTTTTTCTTTTTTCCCTTACTCTTTTGTTTTCCTTCTTTTTCTTTTTTCCCTTACTCTTTTGTTTTCCTTTTTCTTTCCCTTCCCCTCATTGTGACTTTCTCCTTTTTTTGGCAATAAAATCTTCTGTGTTTAGTCCAGGCTGGCCTCAAACTTGGAGTTCTTTGTCCTCATCCTCCCAAGTTATGGGATTTCAAATTTCATACACCACTTACTAGACTTATTGGAGGGGGCAGATATGAAATCCCAGGGCAGTGACATGCTAGTAAGTGCTCTATCCTAGAAGTACAGCTCCTCTTGAAAGTGTACATTGACTTGCATTTGCCTTTCAGGGGTCCTTTTTGGGACACAGAAATAGGAACATTGTGTTTGCTTTTATGGTGCTAAAAATTGGTCTTAGAGCCTTGGACATGTAGAGCAGGCATTTACCACTAAAATACATTCCACCCTTCCCTATATTTGTATTTTTGCTCATTTTGAACGAATTACCTTGCTTTCATTTGAACTATGATTTCCTTAGTCATACGAAAGTTTTTCTCTTTTGTTTGACACTCTTCCACTCATGTTTCTGTATGTACAGGATGTCAGTTCTTCATCCCTAGTCCCACGCCCTGGTTAAAACAAGAAGAAGAGTTGGAGACAGTGGAAATTACAGTTCCTCAACGTGAGTATGCATGTAGAAATCCGTTGAGTTCAGTATTGCTTTGCAACCATAATCAAGTTTTCTTACAATGTATGCCTCAGAGATTAGAGCCATTTTTCTCCGAGTTTGAGATATCTTCCATTTTACATAATCTGTTGTTTCTCTCTATTCATGCATACCTGTGGTCTTACAATACTATCTGTTCCATTTCCTAAGTTTAATCCTTCAATATTAACTGTTTCCCAGACCTTTCTGACCTCCCTGTTGCTGTAATTGCTGTAGAACCAGTTTGTAATACAAAAAATGTTGACTCTACTATTTTTTTTAATTCTGTTGTTTTTCTTTCTTTTTTTTTTTAATTGCAGCTTTTTGTTGTTCTTGTTTTGGAGGTGCTGGGAATTGAGCTCAGGGTCCGGGCCTGTGAGGCAACCATTTTACCCACTGAGCAGTTCTGTTGCCCAAATTTTTGTCACAACAAAATCCTTAAATCTGTGCACTTACTATCTTTCACATGTAGGAGTGTGTGTGTGTGTGTGTGTGTGTGTGTGTGTGTGTGTGTGTCTGTCTATCTGTCTGTCTGTCTATCTGTCTGTCTGTCTGCGTGTGTGTGTGTGTGTGTGTGCGCGTGCGCACATCCCAGCGCACCTATGGAGGTCATAGAATAACTTTGGAGTCAGTTTTCTCATTTCCAAGGCTCGAACTCAGATTTTCAAGTTTGGTGACAAGGTGTCTCCACCTTTTATTTTGAGACCAGGCCTGTCACTGAGACTTAGGGTCTGCTAACTGGGTGAGGCTGGCTGAGCAATGAGCCTGGGGACTCTGTCTTTCTTGGCTGTTCCAGTGCTGGGATTATTAGCATCTATCACTATTCCTGGTATTTCAAACTCGGGTCTTCTTGATTTACCAACTAGCCATCCCCCCTCCCCTCCCTTTTCCTTGTTTTCTGTTACTGATTTTGAAACAGAGTCGTAATATAGCCCAGGCTGCTCTTGAACTTAAGATTCTCTGACTTTTGCCTCTCAGGCTGTGAGATCACAGTCGTGCACTGTCGTGTCTGTCTCACTCCTTTTCTCATCTCTTTGCTTTTCCGCCTTAGCCATTAATGTCTGAGCCATCTTTCCAGCCTTCATTTTTATTTTTTTAATGTGCTTAATTTGAAAAGAAGGACAAATAACCCTTACCACCTTTGAATTTCTTGTACATACCACTTGTTTTCTGAACTTTCTACATTTCTCTTTCTGTTTAACTTCAGAATTGGAATTACAACCCGATGATTCAGAGCTTCCGAATTATTTTAAGATGCCAAGTTCCAGTGCAATAGAAATGGTGAGATCAGCAAAGGATTTTCTACTTCATACTCAAAAAAGAGGAGGGGAGCCGGGCGGTGGTGGCACACGCCTTTAATCCCAGCACTCGGGAGGCAGAGGCAGGCGGATCTCTGTGAGTTCGAGACCAGCCTGGTCTACAAGAGCTAGTTCCAGGACAGGCTCCAAAGCTACAGAGAAACCCTGTCTCGAAAAACAAAAAAAAAAAAAAAAAGAGGAGGGGGTTTCTTTGTAGAAAACACACACACACACACACACACACAATGTATACAATATTCTGTCTGTGTGTATGCCTGCAGGCCAGAAGAGGGCGCCAGATCTCATTACAGATGGTTGTGAGCCACCATGTGGTTGCTGGGAATTGAACTCAGGACCGTTGGAAGAGCAGACAATGCTCTTAACCTCTGAGCCATCTCTCCAGCCCTAGAAAACTCTTTGAGATGTTTGAGATGAATAGTCTATACCCAAGAGGAACTAATACTTCTGGAGAACTATTTGGAATATCATGAATTGGGAAATTCCCCAAATATACCATAAATATTATGTCTTATTCTTTCCATTAGTATGTATTTTTACATATACAATTAGACATAGAAGTTTTTAGCAGTTTTGTGAAAGTATATACCTTTTTAAAAATGCATATAATTAGCCAGTCATCAAGATTTTGGCCAAGGGATTTTGTCATTCAGTTTGGAAAAAACAGAGGTCAGGAAATAGATGCATGGAAAAGAAACTGTAAAGCTCATAATGAACATAAAAATGTTTGTGTCTTCAGGTAGGTGATTCATCCCTTCCTCAGCAGTCAGGAACCCACAGTGAAGGGGACCTGTGTGACTCTAAGCCATGTGGAGAAGTGTTGGGTGAACAATTATGCCTTAACCCAGAGGTGAGCATGCAGAGCCAAGGATACAGTTCTGAGTGTAACTGGTATGGCAAAGACATTCTTTCTTTGCTCAAGGAAACCTCTACTGGACAGAACATTTCTGAGCTTAATCAATGTGGAAAAATCTTCAGTCTGACACCAAACATCATATACCCGAGCACTAGTACAAATGAGAAACCCTTTGAATGCACAGACTATGAGACAGTCTTTTTTAATCAGTCATACTTTCAGGCAGATATGAGGCCTCAGAATGGAGGAGAACCATTTGACTGGAATAAATATGGGAATGGTTTTATTCATCCCACAAGCTTTGCTATGCATCTTCCAATTCTCAATGCAAGAACCCCCTACAAATTTGAGGAATGTGGAAAGGATTTTCAATATTTTGCATGCCTTAATAATCCCATGGGAATGTGCACTGGAGAAAAATTCTGTGACTGCAAGGAATGTTGGAAAGCCTTCACGGTTTCCTCACACCTAACTCAATATGTCTCAATTCATACTGAAGAAAAATCCAAAGTATGTAAGATATGTGGGAAGTCCTTTGCTAATTTTTCTCGACTTTCTGCACATGTAAAAACTCATAATGAAGAAAAGCCCTTTGTATGCAAGGAGTGTGGAAAGGCCTTTAAAAATATGTCATACCTTAATGATCACGTTAGAATTCACACTGGAATAAAATCATACAAATGTATGGAATGTGGGAAAGCCTTCCTTCGATGGTCAGGCCTTACTGAACACATAAGAGTTCACACTGGGGAAAAGCCTTACGAGTGTAAGGAATGTGGAAAAACCTTTTCTAGATCCACTCAGCTCACTGAACATATAAGAACACACACTGGAATCAAACCTTATGAATGTAAGGAGTGTGGGAAAGCCTTCACTCAGTACTCAGGCCTTGCCACACATGTACGAATTCATAGTGGAGAGAAGCCCTTTGAATGTAAGGAATGTGGGAAGGCCTTTACCAGGACCTCTGGCCTGATTCATCATGTGAGAACTCACACAGGAGAGAAGCCTTTTGAATGTGTTCATTGTGGGAAAACCTTCATAACTTCCTCCCATCGCACAAAACATCTGAAAATTCACAGTGGCGAAAAGCCCTTTGTATGTAATGTATGTGGGAAAGCATTTATATATTCCACATCCCTTAACATTCACATGCGAACCCACACTGGAGAGAAGCCCTATATATGTAAGCAGTGTGGGAAAGCGTTTGCTGTTTTCTCCCGTCTAAGGAAACATAGCAGAGTTCACACTGAAGAGAAGCCCTATCAATGTGAGGGTGTGAGTGTTGCTATTTAGCCCATCTGTTGCCACCTTAAACACTGACAGTGACACCAAAGATCATCAAGTTAGTCTGAGCTGCTTTTTGTGGGTTATAATGGCTCACACTGGCCTTAGACACCATCCTAATTTTATGAAATAGGATTATTTAGGTGCCCCCTCAAACTTTTCTTCTTTTGGGCAGTTTTGAGGATTGACCTAGAATATCACACATGCTAGGCAAGCATTCAATCACTGAGCTACATCCCTGGAACCTTTTCATGAATATCTAAATCTGAGCATTTGTGGGTCATAAATGAGGCCAGTATACAAGATGGCCTCATTCTGATGCTTGACTCTTAGTGATTATAACATTTCTAAATGCTATGAAATAATGAAACAGATTTGATCCTTTTGTGGGTCAGTGTGTCTTTTTAATGTGAAAATTCACAGGCCAAGGTAATATAGGACAAGTGTGGATTGTGGAAAGACACAATCCAGGCAACTACTCTGACCCTACTGATTGCAATAAGCATACCAAGAAATAGTCCTTATCCGTTCTTAGTAGCCAGTCTATTTACAGATATTATTCCTGTGTTCCGTAATAAAATTCAAAAAGTACATTCTATCCTACCCTTTGGACCTATTTTTGATTGAAGTGGCAGTAACTTTGTTCTCAGTGTGGTTCTGAGGGCTTTGTGGATGCTAGCTAGGTAAGTGCTCTGCTGCTAAGCCGCATCCCTAGCTGGCTCTCAGTCTCTTTAGTACAGATTTCTCAGTTATTGTAATGTGGATTAGCTGAGAGTTTAACAACTCCCTCTTAGCTTCAGTGGTCTCTCCTTTTACATTTTACTAAAAGTGCTCAAGAGGAATCAAGTTGTTCCTTTTGAATTACAGCTGTCACATAAATTTCCAATTTTATCACTCTCAATTTCTAAGTCCACACAAATTGCAAGAATAACAATTCTGCATTACAAATGCAATGTCCGCTCGTCAGCATTACACATCACTGATGAGTTTTTCTTCATGTTCCAGTAACATGTTCCTCCTTTAACCTGTACCTATCGCTCAGTTTGTAAGCTACTTGTATCTGTTTAAGTATGTTTTACTGCAATGCCTCAGTACCATAAAACACCATAGCCAGCACTGGCAAAATGGCCTAGAAGGTAAATGTGTTTTACCTGGTTTAAATGAAATCAGGAACTGAGTTCGGTCCCAGGACCCTGTCTTGTGAAAGGAGAGAATGAGCTGCCACAAGTTGTCCTCTACTTGTACATGCATGCCACAGCTTTCACACACACTTGATGTGTGCCATAACATTACACAGAACAACAGAAACCAAGGTCTTTTCAAATTCACTCTAAAGGAAACGATTTTAGGTTAGCATAGTATGGGGTTCCGTATGACGTTTTCATATATCTGTGTATTACTATATGTTCTCATTTGCTCACCACTTTTTGGTAAAATTTTAGGGCTGTGGATTTAGCTCAGTGGTTAAAAGTCCTTTGCCTAGCATATGCAAGCTAGTTTTATCTCCAGCCCTGGACAGCAAATTATTTTTCTCATACAAGTAGAGCATAGGAGCTAGTGCAATGGTTCAGAGGGAGAAGCTCTTGCCATGCAAACATGAGGACCAGAATTTGGATCCTGTAATTCCAGTGCTTGGGAAACAAGATAGAATCCTCAGGTGATTTAGGTAACTAGGTTACTTGAGTCCGTGAGCTTCAGTGCAGCAAGAGACCCTGCTTCAATAAATAAAATGGGAAGTGATGGGGGACACCTAATAGTATCAAATGTGTAAACACACCAGCATGCACATACATACACATTAAAACAAAATAACAACATGCTTTGCTCTGGTGGCAGACAAGTCCTGGCATGCGGTCACTTTCACATGACAAAGCCTGAAATGAGGCTTTTTTCCTCTTCTGATAAGATTGCAGCCTTGTTGGGTGAGGTTTCCACTTTTTATCCTCGACTATCAAATGAAATTCTAAAGACCCTACCTGGACAATCATGTGTGGTTTATATTTAACCAGAATTTGAGAGGGTCAACAGTACATATAGATTCTTTTAATTTACCAGATAGGTAGTCATATCTGTAGATAATAATGGTATTTTTTTTTCTATTTTAGTTGTTTCTTTACAGAAATGAGTATGATGTCCAGGACACCTAGTGAAAGTAGTAAAAGCATATTTTTCTGTAGAATTATAATGATATATGCTCTCCATCATACTGATTTGCTTATTAGATAGAAGGGTGTTTTTAATATCTGAATTTTGCATATGATTTTATAGTATTTCTTTTATTTGTGAAGTAAAATTCCTCTTCGTCATGAATTGCTTTTCCCGTGTCCTCTGTGATGACCATACTCATTGCTGGTAAGGACTAAAGTACCTAGGATTTCCTGGTTCATAATGCCTAGTAAATACTGGAATGAGTAAAGGACTCTAAAATAAAGGCAGTTCATTTACTTATAGTGATGATATATTAGTTGTTTATATTAACCTTAAATTCCTAGATATATCCAACTTGGACATTAAGGATCATTTTTTGTTTTGTGTGAATTGCTGGTGGACTCAACAAACCCAGGACTGGCAAGCACTCTGCACTGAGCTACAATTTAAGCCATTACTCACATAAAGATTATCATAGCTATCCTTGAGTAACATTGCATAGAAGTTTCTCCTTGTGCAAGAAGAAATGGACTAGGAAACAGGTAGAGTACAGTGTAGAAGACCCTCAGTCCTCAGCACCACCAAAACAAATTTTAAAATTAACTGACTGGTTTTTAAGCTGTAGATTAGAACAGTGTCATATACTACAGTGAAGTGTATTCCTCACTTTTCTAAATTCCCAATTTGTTGAGTTATCCTGAGCTAGAATAATTGATACTTTTGGGTACCTATTGTATTCTATCTTAAATTGTTTGGAATCTTTTATGTTTATAGGACACCTAATATTTACAATATTATTTAAAAATTTTTGAGTATATTTTTCTTAGGAATGCTTTCATTTTGACATATGAAACAAAAATTTATTTTTTTGTATTTCTAATATTTCCTGGCTGTATAGCTAACTTTACTTTGAGTCTATCTTCATTCTGCAGTGATTCTTGTATTTACATTGAGTTAACCTTGAAAGTATCCAGTATTCTTTTGGACTGTATCTGTCTCAAGCAGAGTGTGTTGCCACACACTGTAATCTTAGGAATTGGAAGCCAAGGCAGGAGGATCACAGATTTCAGGATAGCCTGAGCCTAGGCTACTTTGTGAAACACTGTTTTAAAAATACAAAAGCCAGATTAAAACAGAAAAAAACAAAACCAAATGCACCCAGAGGTGGAGTTGGGGGCCTGATAAATAATTTGGGAGGGCAAAATTGTCTTGAAATATTTAAACTTTCTGATATAGTTTTTATTCCATTGACTCTGGTAGGTATTTACATGGCTATATATAAGCTTTCTTTTTGTATCCTTAGTTAAAAAAATTGGGGGAGGGGGTGCTAAGATTCAAACTTAGGGCTTTACACATGCCAACCGCTGACTTATATCCCACTTGTAGATGTCTTTTATACATACTTTAGTTGAAGTTTTAAAACTCTTGAGTACTTGAAAATCCAGATTAACAATTCTTTTTAGACCATTATGTATAATGCAATTAGTAACAAATTGGATTTTTAGCAACTTGGTTTTTTTTTTCCTGTATTTGTTGCATGTACCTTCTCTTTGTAATGATGTTTTCATTGAAATTTTACCCAGTGCTTGAAATTTATGTACTCCATTTGCTTTTAGTTGCTATTCTAAAACATTAAATTCAGTTTTAAAATTAAACCTGTTACTATTGTTTCTTTCTGACTGAGCTTGCATACAGCCACCGTTCTCTTCCTGAGCGTCACAGCTGCAGAGACCTACAGGGCCACAGAAGAGTATCCAAGTAACGGAACTGATGTTACAGAGGATTTATTAGTAATAAATTTGTACAAAGTGAATTTAGCTAAGGAAGTGCTGCTGCCCTCCTCCCTGAAATACCCCAAGTATGTTTCTCAAGCCTGCTAGATAAATGCAAATTCGCAATGCTTGTATGTAAATGTTCACCAGGACTGTCTGGGTCAGCCCTCGTCCATCCCCAAAGAACACACCTTCAACAAGCAGTGCCGGGGCAGCACAGGGTCACAGCAGATACCAGCTGTAAGTTCTGTTCCTGAGAAAAGCATAATTCTGCTAGAAGGACAGGATCCTAGGTCACATCATCTGAAAAGTACAATACTGGCATGCTTCAGTAATTTTGGCAATATTTTTGCTGTGTGAGTCTTCCCACCTGCTCAGGTGGCCAGACTTGCAGTCTCCGTTCTCTGTTTAAATGTTTGAAATGAAACCTGGGGCTGGGACCTAAAAGATTTAAGGATGACAGTGTATAAAATAGCTTAAGGTGTACATAAATTAGTGAAATTGTCTTACTTGATGCCAGCTTTTATTAGGGCAATAGCCCCATTTTACCAAAACACGATAGGCAGTGTGATTTAGTAAAGAGCTTTTTCAGTTTTAAGTATGCAGTGGTTTCTTGTGGAGAAATCATATTGGCATATTGTTTCTATTGCAACACAAGCCCCTGACTGAACGAATCCATGGCGGGGACTGGCGGGGGGCTATGACTCACTTAAACCAATAGAAGTCAACAGAATTCAGTTCTAAAGGTTCCTCAACAACATTGCAGTTCTCAGCTACTGAACTGTGGGGTTGTAAAATAAACTGGGTCTTCACGTCTCAAGGGAGCTTCAGTATTCCACAGTGTAGAATCGTTTGGATGGCTGGGTATTCACTGAGATGACAAGGTTTGAGTTAATTTTAGGCACCCAGGGCATTTATCAGAACCGGGAAATAGGATACAGTTGCTGGGAAAGATACAGAATGCTAAAACCCTACCCAGGTTTCCGACTCAAAAACCTCTAGCATCTCAAATTCCTCCCAGGGGTTCCGAGCCTGGTGGAATGGGGTGACAGGGTCGATCTGTCGAAGCACCCTTTATGGTTGCAACCTATCAAAAGCAATTTCAACACATTGAGAGGCGCAGATAATGGCGGAAGCGACACTGTCTTCTGTTCCTACCCAAATGAGCTCTGGAAAACAAGGGTTTTAAGGCGAGGGAGGCAGGCAGAAAGTTTCTGATGAGCTTTCTTTGGGCGGGGTCTGCACAGGAAACCCTGTGGTGGAAGCGCTTACATGACAGGGCCTGGGTGCCACCGATGACTTCCGCTCCGGCCCACAGCCTAGGTTTTAATTCTGTCTTGTCCACGAGGCCACCACTGGCCTCCAGCTCCCGCTGTGAAGCCACCACAGTACCTCCGCCCTAGCTGCAAAGAAACCACAATTCTTACAACAAAGTAGGATCCGAGCTCCGCCTCTGCATCAAATGATGCGCGAGCGGAAGTGACGTAGGACCGCGACTCTTGCGGTGGCTCTCTGCCCTGAGTAGTTCACTGGAGAACTGTGGCCTTTGTGAGTTCCGCGGGACAGGGTCTCCCTGCAGGTGGATGGGGAGGATAAAGGCCAGGGTGCTGAGCTCCGCTCTACGCTCCTCGGCGCCTCCGGACGTGGCCAAGTCTGAGGCCGCTCAGGCTGTCAGTCACCGGGGTGGAAAAGACCGCAGAGGGCGCGTCCTGGCTGTATCCGCAGCTCCTGCTCTTCAAAAACCGCCAGAGCAACTTTTATGGAAAAAAAAAGCTGGTTGTTTTGTTTTTGTTTGTTTTCTCAGAAGGGAACGAATTTTCGCTGGAGTAGTTGGAGTGACCAGCGTCATAAACCTTGTGATTTCAGCGCCTTTGGTGAGCACTTAGTGAAAGATGCCTTTTGGAAAAGGCCGTATTCCTTTAAAAAAAAAAAATTAGAAACGAATGTTTCGGGTGAGAACTTGACTCCTATTGTCCCTCTCTGTCTGTCTTTCTTTGTCTCTGTCTCTCTCTGTCTCTGTCTCTCTCTCTCTGTGTGTGTATGTGTGTTTTATTTTGCCCATTAGCTTCAGATACAAAGACATACTTTTTAGTTATTTAGAATGTACTTCTTTATTTTGTGAGTATAAACGTTGGTAGACCTCAAGTCCACTTAGGAAAACCCAGCCCGGTGTCTGTGCATGCCTTAAATCTAAGGATGCAAGAGGGGTTCTATGAATTCCAGGCTAGCCTGTTGTACATAGAGAGTTTCAGTCTAACCTGTGCTACATAGTGAAACATTGTTTTAAAAAACAAGCAAAAATCCAACAAGCAACAATAGTGTTCTATACATCTAAAGTTCTAGAACTGTGTTTGTTTCTCCATCCCTTTTACACCTTTGCACTGGTGATCAGATCCAGGGCCTTATGCATGCTACACATATTTTTTTTCTTAGTTCTTAGGCCTGTTCAGCACCAAACTGCTTAAAAATGTGGACCTCACAGAAGAAATGTGGAAAGCTTTATGAAAAGTTTTAGAATTAACTGTTAAGATTGATAAATTGATGTTCTCTCTCCCACAACATGTCCCCTCCCCAATTTTCTCTTTTAAAGAAAAATCTTAAATGTACTTCCATGTTTGATGATCCAGATCTGTTGTGGTGCATCCACCTCTTTACAGAAGTTTGTTTGCACTTTCTTCTAATAGATAAATATATTGTATGATGATTTGTTTGCTAAAATGTAAACTGAAAATAAAGGGGGATGTGGCAGGGTTGTGCTGGCACACGCCTGTAATCCCAGCTCTTGGGAGGCAGAGGATCTCTGTGAGTTCCAGAACAGCTAGGGCTATACAGAGAAACCCTGTCTTGAAAAACAAAACAAAATTACTAGATTTTGATCAAGAAAAACTAAGGAACAGTTGGGTAGGCAGCTCAGTTGATAGTGTTTGCTCATTACGTACAAATTCCTAGGTTGAATCTCGAATACCACATAAACTGTGTGTAGTAGCCCGCTCTCCTGTAAATTCCAGCACTTAATCCATAGAAACAGGAGGATTAGGAGTTCAAGGTCATCCTTGGTCATATTGTAAACTGTAAGCCTACCCGAATCACATGATCTTGTCTCTAAAAAAGAAAAGAAGAAAGTTAAAAACTGGTTGGGAATATAGCTCAGTGGGAGAACACTCGCCTAGCATGTGTAGCCCTAGACTCAGTTTCCAGCACCGCAAAAAATAACTAAAAATGAACAATGGTGCCATGTGATATCTGATCTATAAACATTCAACATTCTCCACATTGTTTAAACAACAACGAGAAGAAGCTTCTGGGTGTTTGGAGGTGTATGATCTCTTCAAGATTTCTATGTTGTGCTGGACTTTGTGGCAGACACCTGCAGTCCCAACAATCGAGAGGTAGAGGCAAGAGTGTCACTACAAGTTTGAGGTCCCGCTGGGCTACATACCAAGACCTTGCATCAAAAAATAAAACAGAAAGATGTCTATATTGTACTAAGCCATAACGATTTCCAGGTAATTGGCTGTCTACAGTAGCAGGCAAGCTGCCGTACATGGTGAGCAGCTAGGCACAGCATTCTGCTTTTCTTGTTTGAGGTATGGAGTTCAGGCTCAGTCTTAAGCTTGTTATTGGCTTTGGTTGGCTTAGAATTTATACGCCTACCACCCACCATCTCCCAGGCGCTGGGTTAACAGTCATATCTTGCTTCTAGTAACTTTGGGTACCGCAGCTTTCCATTGCCAACTCCAAGATTTCAAATGATCTGTGGAAGATAATTTGTAGATACTCCATACTTGGATTATATTTTATTAGGGAGGCATCCATTTCTTGTGTTCCTAACTTTTGGTGCTTGCTAAAGACACTGGCCATCACAGCATTTTGCTTGTTGGCAGTGCTGGCAGTTGGAGCCAGGAACTTGGGTTTGCTAGGCAAGCACTTTGCACCAAGCCACAGCCCCAACACTTGGTTTTACAGATTTTTATTTATAAATAAAAAAAAATTGTAGGCTGATAGTTTAACAAGAGGAATGTCTTGTGCCCCAGCTCTCATTCCACTTAATTTTTTAAACATCCATTAGTTAACTGGAGTAAATACATGTCCTTGCCCTTTTTCTTTTAATTTTAGAAACGTATTGTTTTATTAGTATGTGTGCATGCTAATACCTCAATAATGGTGACATGGTTGTGGTCAGAAGACAACTTTGTGGAGCTGATTCTTTCCTTTTATGTGGGTTCTGGTGACTCAATTCAGGTAGACAGGCATATGCTGCAAGTGCCTTTAGCCAGTTTGCCAGCCTTCTTATTCCCCCTTTCCTGTATTTATGGAGGTATATTGTCACTCTAGATCAGAAGACATGTACATTTTATTTTGACATACATTAATTTTTTTTCCCTTTTCCCAGGTCTTTTACCTATATAGCAGTTTCTGAATCAGTCTCTCTTAAACTTCATTTAAAACTTATTCTGGAAAAATAAGAAACAGAATTTTAGTTTAAGTACAAGGCATTTGTTTTGTTTTGACAAGGGAAGTCCCTTGGCCATTTCAAGTGAATAAGAGTACTCGGCTGTACTCTGAGAAGCTGCATTTGCATGGGTGGCCTGTTCTTCCAGTGCTTGGGGAACTGAGGCAAACAAACAAAACCATTGAGTGTTACATATCTGCACTACTAGGACTTGGGAAACTGAGGCAGGAAGTCACAAGTTGGAAGCATTATGTAGTGAGAGTCTGTGTTGAACCTCTGTTGTTTCTAAGTGTCATTTAATGTTTGCTTTGTAGTCTTGTTGTGGTGAATCATTCTTTCTCTGCCCCCTTCCCTCCAGTTCCCTCCTATCTCCTTTCCCAAGCAGCATTTTTGCTGGCTAGGAACTCAAGTGAGTAAAATAAAGGGGTTTTTAAACATCAAGTTTTAGTTGTTTCTTTTTTTTAAATTTTTATTATTATTTGATCTTGCTGTGTTGTGTAGGCCAGCCTTATACTCCTTCCTCCCACCGCAGGCTCCTGAGTATTGTAAGTATAGGTATGTCCACCTTGAGTTAGTGATTTCAAAGTGAGTCCCATTCAAGAGCTTATAATAACAATGGGATTAGTAGATTATGTGACTATATCAGTCTTTACATTTTCATTTACAGTTGTTGAGATAGATTCCTGCTGTGTAGCCCTAGATGGCCTTGAGCTCACTGTGTAATCCATGTTTTCTCTTGTTCCTGCCTCATGACTACTGAGATTTACATAATCCTATGTCTGTGTTTTAATGTGAACAATATAAAATGAATATGTGATAAATTTTATCATATGTAAGTAAAGTAATAAAAGTTTCTAGCTTGTGATCTAATTTAAAATTCACAATTTCTATAATTGATTTCCATAGGTCAGATAGATACAGATAGCACCTTGCAGCCCCAGTTATGGTTCTATAATCAGAGCCCCATATACAATATTGAATATTGTTCTAATTTTATCAATCAACAACTTGTAAACATTTTTTACTTATATATTGGCTAATATTTTCCTTTTAGTGACTATTTCTTTTTATTTAATTTATTTTTCTTTGTGACGTGGGTGTGTGGACGGAGGTCAGAGGACAGCTGTGTAAGGTTGCTTCTCTCCCTGTCCTTCCCCTTGATGTGGGTTCTGGGGATGGCGTGGCAAGCCCTGTACTCACTGAACCATCCCACCAGCCCCTCTGTCTATTTCAAGAGCTTGTTAGCGGTAGTGTGCCTCACTCCTCCAGTGTGAACACAGTGTGTCACGGGCGCCTTTGAGGCGCTGCAGCGATTTTGTTGCCACACATAGTCCACTCGGGCATCTTAACTGCACACACTTTCCTAGGAAGGTATGACATTGGTAGTACCTTTCAGGATTTCATTTGGCACACTTAGCTTCTGCATTTATTTTATTTGTGTGTGTGTGTGTGTGTGTGTGTGTGTGTGTGTGTGTAGGGGTGCTTGTGCTCATATAGAAGTGCCACAGCATTTATGGAAATTGACTGTTAAAAACCTCTGGGTTACAGGGTTAGAGCTCAGCTTTTCACTGAGCCACTTCACTGGCCCTGGCACGCTGTTAGTTACACACACACACTGGCCCTGGCACACTGTTAGTTACACACACACACTGGCCCTGGCACGCTGTTAGTTACACACACACACACACTGGCCTAGCACGCTGTTAGTTACACACACTGGCCCTGGCACACTGTTAGTTACACACACCGGCCCTGGCATGCTGTTAGTTACACACACACACTGGCCCTGGCACGCTGTTAGTTACACACACACACTGGCCCTGGCACGCTGTTAGTTACACACACACACTGGCCCTGGCATGCTGTTAGTTACACACACTGGCCCTGGCACACTGTTAGTTACACACACCGGCCCTGGCACACTGTTAGTTACACACACTGGCCCTGGCACGCTGTTAGTTACACACACACACTGGCCCTGGCACGCTGTTAGTTACACACACACACTGGCCCTGGCACACTCTTAGTTACACACACATAACTGCCCTGGCACGCTGTTAGTTACACACACACTGGCCCTGGCACGCTGTTAGTTACACACATGTCCTGGCCCTGGCACGCTGTTAGTTACACACACACACTGGCCCTGGCACACTGTTAGTTACACACACATACTGGCCCTGGCACACTCTTAGTTACACACACATAACTGCCCTGGCACGCTGTTAGTTACACACACACTGGCCCTGGCACGCTGTTAGTTACACACACACACTGGCCCTGGCACACTGTTAGTTACACACACATACTGGCCCTGGCACACTCTTAGTTACACACACATAACTGCCCTGGCACGCTGTTAGTTACACACACACTGGCCCTGGCACGCTGTTAGTTACACACATGTCCTGGCCCTGGCACGCTGTTAGTTACACACGCACGTACTGGTCCTGGCACACTTAGTTACGCACACATACAGTGCAGTGTCTTTTACTCACTCATCCTTTCCTCCTATTTTAATTACAGTTATTGGAGGGGTGTTGAGATCAGGGGGCGGCTTGTGAGAGCTGGTTCTCTCCTTCACCCTGTGGGGCCTGTGAGGATTGATGGTGAGCACCTTTTTCTACTGATCCACCTTGCTGGCCATGCTGTTTTTGTTCTGGTGGGAATATATCTTTATTTTAAAATTTTATTGACAAATTGAAACTAACAGCTAATCCTGTTAGTGCCCTAGATACTTCTTCACTGTAGAGGTTTTATCAGTATTTTTCCTGCCTTGTGGATTATCTGTCCCAAATAACCTTTTGTTGCCTTACTCTTCTGATAGAAGAAACTGCCTTTCTCAGCTCTGGGCCATACATTAAGACAGCAAATGACATACCTACCAGGCTATCTGAGAACAGGTTATCACAAATGCTGAGTCTTTGACTTTCCATACCCAGCTGTCCAGGTTGTGGATATTAAGGCTCAAGCTGGTGTTGAATCAAATCTGGGTCCTCTTGTAAATTATAGCTGTGGGAACAATGGCTTCCTGTACCCAGGTGGAGGTCTCTCAGACTCCAAGGCTTTACAAGGAGCAGCCGGGGTTTGATGTGTGAATAGCAATGAGAGTTTGTGTGCTTTAAGGAGAATACTGGTGCGTTATGAAGTGCAGCTGAATATGATGCTGCTGTGTAATGAAGGCCAAGTGCAGGAACTAGCACACCTGTTCAAGCTGTAGAGTGGATTGTTGACCTTAGCATTCAATGCTGTGGTCAACCAGCTATCCTGTTCTCACATGTAAACTGTGGAGCAATTGTTAAGCATATTCCCCTTTGTTAACTAAAATATCATACTCAGTTTTGTTTTGAGACAGAACTCAGGCTGGCCTTGAACTCCCTGTGTAGCTGAGGATGACCCTATACTCAAGGACTTCCTGTTTCTACCTCCTAAGTGCTGGAATTCCAGGTCTGTATCACTATACTTTACTCATATTACCACATCTTGTGAGTACATTTCCCGCTTTATAATAGCACCTTTGGTCTCAACTGGGGCCCCCAGTAAGCAGCACATGTATTTCTCTTTGCTCATTTCCCCATGTTTTCCATAATGTAACCAAACCCAGTGTATATAGTAGTCTTGTGAGTTCTTTTCTCAATGGGCACCTCCCTCCATCATCTTAGGCTACTGAGTAAAATGAACAGCATAATGGTCCCCTTATCTATAGGAGAGACTTCCTTTTTTAATAAATGTGTTTTAAAATCATTTAACTATTTGTGTATTTTGTGAATATTTTTATGTGTTTTTTTATGTGTTTAGATGCACACATAGAACTCAGAGGTCAACATTTGTGTCTTCTGCCTCCTTGAGATAGGGCTTCTCATTAAAACTGGAGCTCATCATTTCGGCTAGACTATCTGGCTAAAAAGTCTCTGTCCTATACCCCCCAGCACTGGGGTTGCAGACGTGTGCCAACCTATTTGGTTTCACATGGGTGCCAGGGTTCACACTCAGGGTCCTCATGCTTACCCAGCAAGTGTTTTGCTCACTGAGCCTTTCCCCAGGTCCCATGAGTGATACTTTCTAAGAATGTCTGTAGCGACCTCAAACTGTAAAGGGTATAGAACTCTGTGTATATCATTTTCTGCTCCTAAACATATGTATCTGTGATTAATTTATAAATTCGGTACAATAATAGATGAACAGAAATAACTAAGAAATTGAATAATTTCAACAATATACTATAATAAAAGTTAAGTAAATATGGTTTCTCTCAATATTTTATTGTCTCATAGTCATCTTTTTCAGCATACTGGCATGTAAATTTGGAAGTAATTAATATATTTAGTTTTGTGTTACAGGATGTATCATAAATAAAAGCCTCAAGTATTTACACCAATTCAACATCTTTTGTCAAAATCAAGTTATAGATTCCAGCTAACACCTTATAATAATGCTTGGAAATTCCTCAATGGCAGCATGAAGTATGGCCTGTCACACAATGTGCCTGTGATGCTGCTTTAATTTTTTTCCCTTTGAGAGTTTAATATGGTGTCTATTAATCTTATTCGCTCCTCCCCAACTTCTCCAGGTCAGTTCCCATCTCCCTTCCTGCCCAGCTTTTCTGTTTCTGCTTCTTCCTCCTCTTCATCCCATTTGTGTAGCCCAAATACTCCATCCACTGAATTGTGGACAACCTACAAGAGGTCACAGTTTTATACTCACAGCTGATTCCTCCCGTAAGCTGCCATTCATCCTCTGCTGGGTGTTAGACATCACACCACCTTTCCCCCCTGTGCTGGGATTTTGTCTGGCTTGAGCTTGCAGAGGTCTTGCTTATGTTACACAGCCATTGTGAGTTCATTTGTGCAAGTGCCCTGGTGTGTCTGGGAAACACTTTCATTATAGTCATTTGTGGCCTCTAGTCCTTTCTACTCTCTCTCGATTCCTGAACCTTGAGGGGAAGGGTGTGATATAGATGTCTCACCAAGGGCTAAGCACTCCACAGCTTCTTATTCTCTGCAACATGACCAGTTGAAGATCTCTGTGTTGATTGCCATCTACTGCAAGAAGCTTCTCTGATGAAGATTTAGAGATGCACTAACTTGTGGGTATAGTGATAAGTCATGGGTTTATTCATTTATGTCTGTTTAGTACAATGATAATGGTAGGTTTCCTCCTAGGGTCTGTGGCCTATTAATCACAGGTTCTTGACTCTGATAATGGGTATGGGTTCCATCTTGTGCAGGTGGTCTTAAATCCAATCAGAAAGTGTTTGGTTACTCCCATTCATTTGTGCCACTAGTGGTTACATCAGTGGGCATAATTGTGCCAGGGTGGTCATTATTGCAGCTTTGCAGATTTCACAGCTGGATAAGATTGGTCATTCCAGGACTGGAGAGATGACTCAGCGGTTAAAAGCACTAGCTCTTCTTCCAGGTCACCCGGGTTCAATTCCCAGCACCCACATGGCAGGTTACACCTATCTGTAATTCCAGATCCAGGGCTTTTGACATGATACTCTCACACAGACATACATACAGGCAAAACACTAATGAACATAATATAAAAATAAATTACATATTTAAAATATATTAGCAATTACCCCTTTTCCCCAGTAGCAAGCCTAGCACTCAGCAGTATAAAAACTAGTCAGTAGGGATGAAGTTTCTAGGTTAAGAGAAATTTGATTTCTTCAGGTTCTGTGACTCAAGTATGTGGTGTCTTCAGCAATAGGGTCTTTTTTTTTTCAAATATTTATTTATTATGTATACAATATTCTGTCTGCGTGTATACCTGCAGGCCAGAAGAGGGCACCAGACCCCATTACAGATGGTTGTGAGCCACCATGTGGTTGCTGGGAATTGAACTCAGGACCTTTGGAAGAGCAGGCAGTGCTCTTAACCTCTGAGCCATCTCTCCAGCCCCCAGCAATAGGGTCTTATTCTCGGGTTCTGAAGGGTAACCACGAGCAATAGCAATAGTCTGGAATGTTTGGAGGTCTGTGCAGCACCACCCGAAGAGGTAATCCATTCTTGGCACTGGATTTTTTGTTAGACGGTGGTATATCCAGTAGGGACATTGTTGCCTGGTTACAGGGTAATTCTTTTTAAACTCTTTTTATATAAGTATATATTTTGGGAAGGTAGGCATCTATATGATGCTTTCAAAAGACTTTTAATGTCTTTCTCCATACTTCCTCTTCTATTCTGCCATCTCATCCCTACCTCGTTTAACCCATCCTGTTGAATTATTCATTTTTCTCCTTTGTGATGTGACAGTTAACTTTTAATTGTAAACGTCCACCTGGAATCACTTGGAAAGAGAGTCTCAGTAAGGAACTGTGTAAATCAGATTGGTGTGGGGGCATTGTCTTGATTGTTAATTTCTATAGGGAGTCCCAGCCCGTTGAGGATGCTAGCAGTCCCTGGTTTGGAGCTCTGAACTGTATAAGACAGAAGAGCAAGCAAGCAAGAATTCATTCATTTCTCTGCTCTTGATCGTCAGTGTGAAGTGAATAGCTGCTTGAATTCATGCCTAAATTCCCCCTTGGTAACAGGCTATAGTCTCTAATTGTAAGCCAGATAAACCCATCATCCTGAACATTGCTTTTGATAAGATTGTTTAGTTCAGGGCCTGTAGGTGGCTCAGTGCACGAAAGCACTTGTCATGCAAGACTTGGAACCTGAATTTGACCCCTGGAACCCACAGTAGTGGAGGAGAGAACTAGCTCCTGAAAGCTGTCCTCTGACCGCCCCCCCCCCCATGTGCATGCCTATACATGTACACACAATCATACGTATTTAAAAATCTCTAATGCTTATTGAATGATTATTCTCAGTTGCTGCTTAAAGTACTGAGATGTCGTGCTGGAATGATGACTCCGCAGTACTTGCTGTTCTTCCAGAGGATCCACGTCAGGGTGTCAGTAATTCTTTTTTTTTTTTTTTTTTTAAGATTTATTTATTATGTATACAGTGTTCTGTCTTTGCGTATACCTGCAGGCCAGAAGAGGGCACAAAATCTCATTACAGATGGTTGTGAGCCACCACCATGTGGTTGCTGGGAATTGAACTCAGGACCTTTGGAACCTGTGCTCTTAACCACTGAGCCATCTCTCCAACCCAACCATCAGTAATTCTAGTTTCAAGGTACACCTTTTTGGCCTCCACAGGCACCTGGACACATGTGGTGTGTGTGCTCTTTTGTGCACATGTGCGATGGTACACACGCGCGCACACACACACGTGTGCGCACACATACACACACACACACACACACACACCACCCAAATTGAGTTACCAGGAATAAAGGTGCATTTATAACCCTGGCACTTGGGATGATCAAAAAAGACCAGTAAGGTGGCTCAATGGTAAAGGTGCTTGGTGCCAAACCTGACCTCCTAAACTCAATCCTTGGGACCCACATGGTGGAAGGAGAGAACCAACTCCCCAAAATTGTTCTCTGATCTCTACATGGGTGCCATGGACCCCATACCCACACATATAAACAGTAACAGTCATAACTGTACAAAGGGTAGTGAGATGGCTCAGTGGGTAAACTAATTGCTGTGTGAACGTGATTTGAATTTAATCCCTTGAACCCACAGTTGGAAGAGAACCAGCTTCCCAAATTTGTTTGCTTACCTTCTGTATACCATGGCACATATACCTGCACACAGGCATGTGTGCGTGAGAGTGTACACACACACACACACACACACACACACACACACACACACACAGTAGTAATAATGTAGTATATAAAGGACCATTGAGATAGCTCAGCAACTGAAGGTGCCTGCTCCCAAGTCTTGACAGGCCGAGTCCAGTCCCTAGAGCTCAGAGTGAGAGAGCCTGTTTCTGAATGTTGCCCTCTACTTCTGCACATGTTCAGTCATAACCAATTCCCACAGCACACAATAATAAATAATAATAATATTATTGCACTTTTAGACCAAAACCCACTAACAGTTCATGTTGTGGAGGTGCTAGAGAGATGGCTCAGCAGTTAAGAGCACTTACTGCTCTTGCAGAGGACCAATGTTTGGTTCCCAGCACCCACGTGGTGCTTTGTAACCATCTGTAACTCCAGTTCAAGGGGAATCCAATACTTGGATTTTTCTAACTTGGATACCAGCCATACACATAGTGCACATACATGCATGCAAACAACCCTCAAGATACATTTGGGAAAAAAAAAACTTATCAAAAAAAGAATTCATAGCTGAGTGGTAGCATATGCCTTTAATCCCAGCACTCAGGAGCAGAGGCAGGTGATCTCTGAATTCGAGGCCAGCCTAGTCTACAGAGCAAGTTCTAGGACAACCAGAGCTGCACGGAGAAACCCTGTCTTGAAGAACCAAACAAAACAAAACAAAACAAAACAAAACAAAAACAAAACCCAAACAAACAGCAAAGCAAAACTCACATTGGACACTGGTGTGTGTGGTCAAGTCAAGCTGTGCTGTGGTTGAGTGCACAAACAAGGTATTGTTCTCACCCTCCCATTCTTAATGTATTTCCTGGAAACTTAAATTTATATTGTGTTATGAAAATCATTTAATTAAATCTAGTTAATACTCAGTTGTACAATTTCAGAAGGATCTCTAATTGCCCTGGTAGGAATAAAGGTATTCTAAAGAGAAACTGCTGACCACCCCTTTTTTTGAAATAGACTTTCAAAAGCATATACTCACTCCAATTGGTATTTCTGAAAGATGTTTATGTTGGGAGAAGGAACAGGCTAGGAGCCAATGTGTGTGGATAGGGTGGAGCTGGGGAGTGGGTTGTCCCCTGGAAAGAGGTCAGATCGTATTGCAGCAGGGACTGGAGCCTGAGCTATCGTGATGAGGGGAACTGTACACTTAGCAGGACTGCTTGGCTGTGCATGTCTGTTGCCCTCGATTTCAATCTGAAGTTCATGGTAGGATCTCAGACATAGGCTTGAAAGTACAAAACACTGGAACTTTTTGTTTTGTTGAAGGTACAGTCACCTTTTTGGTATATATAAAAATTGTTTTTGAGACAGGGTCTCTAACCACTGTGTAGCTCAGGCTGGCATGAAACTTACTATTCAGACCAGCCTGGCCTGTAACTCACAGAGATCTACCTGCCTCTGCCTTGTGAGTACTGAGATTAAAGGTGTACACAACTATGCCCAGCTTATAAGCATTTTTAGAGGTGGTATGAGGTTTTGCTTTTCATGAAATACTAAGGTTTAAAATGTGTGCCTAGCCCATAATCATGCAAAATGTACATAGCACATTTTTCAAGGCAAGTCCTTAATTCCAGAAGATGATATTAATATATTTTCCAAAGTTTTTTTTAAGATTTATTCATTTTTATGTATATTGGTGTTTTGCCTGCTTGTATGTCTATGTGAGGGTACCAGATCCTCTGGAACTGGAGTTACAGACAGTGTGTACTGCCATGTGGGTGCTGGGAACTGAACCAGGGTCCTCTATGAGAGCCATCTCTCCAGCTCCCCGGTGTTTTCTTAAATAGAAGATAGTTTAAATATGACGAGAGCAGGGAGCTCTAGGCATGGGAGTAGAAGTATTTGCCAGATCAAAATTGATACAAAGTTTTAATGAAGAGTGTATGTTATGGGCCAGAGAGATGACTCAGCAGGGTGATAACCTGAATGTGGTCCTATGACATAATGGTGGTAGGTGAGAACAACCCCAGAAAGTTGGCCTCTGACCTATACATAAACACACATGCACATTGGTGCATATGCACACACAAACACACACTATGACTATGCATTGTTAACAAACGCGGCATAGAAATTCTCAGGCACTTGCTGTCTCTGAGAGAGAATGGGTACCTTCTGTAGCAGCTAAGAGACATTAACCTAACTTGTATCCTGGGCCATTTGATTGGGGTCATTGAGATAAAAGGTGACACTTCAGTATCCTGCTAGATAGTAAGCTTTTTAAACACCGTTTGTCCTTTCTAAGATTGGTGCAAGAAACCCCATGTTTAATAAAAAGGGAAGAAAAGATTGACCATTTGAGATGAGATGCCATGGTTAAGCTAAGAGTTAAGCTTTTATTAGATAACAGGGCATCACAAGGCACTGGAGCAAGAGAAAGAGGAATTTTGTTGTTCATTTTTGGCTTTTTTGCCTCCACAGTCAACATTTGGAAAAGATGAACAGCTTGTCCCATTTTCACTTACATATTATATGTGGTAGACAAAAGAAAACAGAAATGCTTGTCTGGGAGCCAGGCATTGTGGTACATACCTGTAACCCAAGTACTCGGCAGACTGAAGCAAGAAATCACAAATTCAAGAAGGAACTGGAAAGGGAGGACTGTGGGCTTTCTGTGGAGATGCTTTTATCCTGTTTAGGAATGTGTTAGGACATAAGCCTTTATCAAAACTCCAGTGCATATTTAAGATGCGTACATGTGAACTGAAGAGTTGGCTCAGTGAGAGCGCTGTGTACAGCGTGAGAAACAGTTCAAACCCCCAATATCCATGGCATTGTCATTTGTATACCTATAGCCCCAATCGTGTGACAGGCAAAGGATTGCCGGGCTCGCTGGCTACCAGTCAGCTGGGGGTTTAGTGACAGATGCTGTCTCGGTGGATGTGGTAGAAAGGGGTAGAGCTGGACATCCCATGCCCCCTAGGCTTTGTGCACACGACATATGCTTCCCCTCTTCTCACAAAGGTGTGCTTGAGTTTTAATTATATCTTAGAGTCAGTATTTTAGTCTGATCTATGGAATAGGGCCTGTGTAAGGTTTCTGTGAGTATATAATTTGATTTATCGATAATGAACTGTGTAACTTGTACTATATAATTTGGACTGCTGTTCAGGGTTTGATGATTGCCATTAAATTTTAGCAAAAATGCTTTTTATATTTTTGGTTGCAAACCTAGGATTTAACTACTGAGCCGTCTCTCCATTCCACAGAATTATTTTTAAGATACATAATGCTTAATGATGAACCAAAAGGCTGTTGGGATATAAATCAGTTGGTATAGTGCTTGCCTAGCATGCACAAAACTCTGGGTTTGATCAGCATTGCCACATCCATTGGGCATGGTGGCACACATCTGTGTTAATCCTAGCACTTGAGAAATGGCGGCAAGAGGATTAGAAGTGCAAGACCAACCGTGGCTACATCGTGAGTTTGAGGCCAGCCTAGGACATGAGACCTTGTTTTAGTTTTTGCTTTTTTGTTTTTGTTTTTTTTAAACAACTTGTGAGGCAGAGACAGGTGATCCCTGAGTTCAAGGCCAGCCTGATCTATAGAATAAATTCCAAGTTAGCCAGGGCTATACAGAAAACTGTCTCGGGAAAAAAAAAAAAGAGGAAAAGGAGGAAGAGGAAGAAGAGGGAAAAAAGTGTGAGAAGGAAATTAAAGCAAACTGATGAAAAAATTAAACACTATGAAACACTATTCCCACCTTATTATTAATAATAATTAATAATAATAATTTTGTTTCAGGCAGGCAAACAGGAATCCTAAAACAAAAACGGAAAAGATGGTTCTCTGAAAAGACCCATAGAAAAGGTGTTGAGCAGATCTAATGTTGCTCGCGCCACCCCTGTGCTGGGGGAGAGGCTTGAGTTTCCTCTCACCACCCCTGTGCTGGGGCAGAGGCTTGAGTTTCCTACCAAGACCTTGCTGAGGTTGCTTACTGCTTAAATTATGATTTGAGATCCCCCTGCCCAAATACCTTTACATTTAAGATGGAGGTATAGCTCAGATGTAGAACTCTTGTCTATCCTGCATGAATCTTGAGTTCCATCCTCCACACCTGTCAAACAGGATCAAAAACCACCACCAAGAAAATTCTACCTGAAAACAAAAGGATTATTTTGAGACCATAAAGATGGCTCAATTTTCAAGTACATTTGCTGTAGATCTGAGCACTCGTGTAACAAACTATGTGTCCAATTAACATCTGTAACTCCAGTCCTATGGAGGATGGAGACAGGAGGACCACTGGAGCTTTCTGGCTTTCAGCATAGCTGAGAAAATGTGAGCCCCTGGTTCAGGGAAACACCCCACCTTAAATGAATGGGTGAAGAAAGATGGGGAAGGGCATAGCCGCCTTCTGACCTCTGCATGTGCACATTTACAGAAGGCATACACACAAATAAGAAAGTAACGATCTGCCTGTTGTACATATAATTTTCCCACTTGTTGAAGATGAGAACAAGTTTGCATAGTAATGAAAGAAACCTTTACCTGCCTTTAAGTCCTGCATCATCACCTGAACCAGAAGATAAATGAGCAATCGCTAATGCTCTCTGAATATAGATCCTTTCCTATTTTGTTCTGTTTTAAATTTTCGGATTGTTTTCTTTGTGTGTATGATGTAGGGAGAAGGGTGCCTTCCACCTTTACATGGGTCGTGGAGATCAAACTCAAGCTGTGAAGCTCATTGTCTGGACACAAGTGCCTTACCTGCTTAGCCATTTTGCCAACTCCCTGT
Source organism: Arvicola amphibius (assembly GCF_903992535.2). Taxonomy (NCBI): domain Eukaryota; kingdom Metazoa; phylum Chordata; class Mammalia; order Rodentia; family Cricetidae; genus Arvicola; species Arvicola amphibius. Next base: position 88,903,183 of record NC_052049.1, on the reverse strand, counting down.
TTTTTTTGAGGCAAAGTTTATATCCTGGCTAGCTTTGAACTCACAGCAATTTCCCTGGTGCAACCTCTCAATGGCTGGCATGTTTGCAGGGTTTTCTGTTCCACCCGCCAGCTCTCAACCACACAGAGACTTGTTATTAATTGTAAATGCTCGGCTGATAGCTTAGACTTGTTACTAACTAGCTTTATATATGCTCTATCACGTGGTAGTACCTTTTTTAGCACGGCATGTTCATCTCCTGCTTCCTCTGCATCTCGTTGGCGACTCTGCCCTTCTTTATCCCCATTCTCTCTTTTTGTCCACAAATCCTGCCTAACCTATGCCTGACTAGCTATTGGCCATTTAGTCCTTTGTTAAATCAGTGAGAGTCCTTTATCAAACCAATGAGAGCAACAAATATCCAGTGTACAGCACTGGCATTACAGGCATGCACCACCTACTTGGCTTTGAATATAGATCTTTTAAGGGCAGTTGTATTTACTGAGAAGGGTGATTATAATGATTAATTGAACACATGGACACACACTCCTTGCACAGTTGCTACATAGCATCCCTCAGTAAATTGCAGCTAGTATCACTAGAATTCATGTTTCAGGGAGAACTGTGTGTAGTGATCTTCCTATGTACTTCCTGCATATAGTTAACGTATAATTGATAGGTATTGTCTAAGTAACTGATGTTAGTGATTGATACTGCAGAAATGCTAATGGCTGTGTACAACAGGCAATGGAGAGTGCCACTGTCCACTGAAACTCACAGCTACACTAAAGTGACGACAGCCCCAGTGAAAGGAACACTTGGACCCACTTCTGCATTACAGGATGGCAGCGACTGACTCGTCCCATGGTAAGGCCTTGGGAATGGAAAACAGGTTGAAACCACTTGCTGGCTCACAGGAATATTTGCAGCGCCTCTGGGGAAAGGTGCAGTCTTCATTATATGTTTTATAGTCATGATAAAGTACCATTTTTGTTTTAGATTTTGTTTATTTTTATATGTATGAATGTTTATGCATCGTGTGTGTGTGTGTGTGTGTGTGTGTGTGTGTGTGTGTGTGTAGTGCCTATTGAGGTCAGAAGAGGGTGTCAGATCTCCTGGGACTGGACAGTTGTGAGCTGCCATGTGGGTGCTGGGAATTGAACCTGGGTCCTTAGCCACTGAACCATCTCTCTGTCCCCCAACACTTTTCTTTTTTTTTTGGGATGGAGCCCCATGTAGCCCATGGTGGCCTTGAATTTGCTAGGTAACTGATGATGGCCTTGAATTCTTGATCCTTTTGCTTCCACCTCTTGAGCTGGGATGACAGGTGTGCACCATTTATACCCATTTGTTCTAAGATGGAGCCTGGGCTTCATGCTCTCCAGGCAAGTACTGCACTGACTGAGTTACAGTTCCAACCCTGATAAAGTGGAATCTTCAGGGCACAAAGCTTCCTTACTTATGAAATGAAGATGTTATTAGTAGAGTTGCCCTAGTAAGAAGCATTCCTTGCATTCTTCTTTCAGGTTGTAGATGACACAGGACTGCTCTAGTATTCTTTGGCATGTAGGGATGGGAATGGGCTCTCAAATGTGTGTGTGTGTGTGTGTGTGTGTGTGTGTGAGAGAGAGAGAGAGAGAGAGAGAGAGAGAGAGAGAGAGAGAGGTGGGGAACAAACGAGAGAGAGAGGAAGGAGAGAGAGCGAGCTATAGTGAGAGGCACAGAACAAGAAAGATGGAGAACAGGAGGGAGGGAGGGAGATGTCAGTCTGCAGTTAGATTGATGACGTGAGGCTTTTGTACTAGGGTGGAATGACTCCTGTGCCTTTGGATGAGACTCTGCACAACTGAGTATTTATGCCTGCTTCTTTTCCATGAGGTCTTTCAGGGGACTCAGTCTGCCTTCAAGAAGAAAAGGTATCAGCACAAAGGATGTTGATTGCCTACCTGACAAATTATCAGGTAAAAAGATACACACATGCACACACATTCAAAACATTCCACCTAGAGACAATATCCTCTGAACAAACTTGTCTCTAGAGCTGTTTACAGCAAATAGAGCTTCACTCACCTAAGGCTCTGGCTCCTGGGATAGAGACCCTGTCATAGTTCATCTTCTGTTACCATGATAAAAACCAGGACCAAAAGCAACGAGGAGGGAAGAATTCTCAGGTCATAATCCAGCCCTGAGAGATGTCAGCACCAGAACTTAGGCAGGAACTGAAGCAGAGACCAGTGATGGAATCTGTTTACTGGCTCATGACCCTGACTTGCTCAGCTACCTTTCTTAAACACCCCACGTCCACTTGCTGGGGAATGGTACTGCCCACATTGGACAGGGCCTTTCTTCGTCAATCAGAAATCAAGAAAATGCCAACAGGCTAATCTGATGAAGGCAGTTCCTCAGTTAACACCCCTCATTCTCAGATGTGTCTAGTTTGTGTCAAGTTGCCAGTGATTATGACAAAATCTTTCCTATTAAGTGAGTTGGAAATTTACAGTTAATCTTGATCTTTCAGTAATAATCTGGCTTTACCTTCATGGTGTCAGATCATTTTTCTCTTATTATTACATGTGTGTGTGTATGTGTGTGTGTGTATTCACATGAGTGTGCATGTGTAGAGCACATGCCACAATGTGTGTGGATTCAGAGGACAACTGCAAAAGTCAGTGGTCTACTTACATCATGTGTGTTTGCGGTCCACACTTAGGGCATCAGTCTTGGCAGCAAGTAACGTTACCCACTGAGTCGTCTTGCTGGCCCCTGACCAACTGAATGTTTCTTCCTTTTTTGAGTTCCCTGGCAGATGATAAGGTAGATGAGATAGCCTCCTTTCCTAAGACATTTATTCATGTATGTACACTCATCATATCTTTAGGAGGTGCTGGCTACTGTGCCTAATACAGAGAAATACCATGTGTACTGTGGGTACCAGTTCCTAGTCAGCAGTGACATTTAACTTGAGGAAATAAGAGAGCGAGAACAAGGCTGAAGATGGAGCTCGGTGGTAGAGTTCCTGCCTAGCATGCTCAGTCAGGGTTCCGGGTTCTGTCTCCAGCAAGGTAAAAAGGTGGCTGGGGTCCTTGATGCCTCAGTGGGTAAAGGGCTTTGTACAAATACAGGGACCTGAATTTTGAGACCCAGTACCCATGTAAAACTTGGCGTGGCTGTTTATGTCTGTAATTTCAGGGTTGGGGTGGGGATGAGTAGATTCCAGGATTCACTGATCAGCCAGTGTAGCTGAAACAGCAATTTCCAGGTTCAATTAAAAGCCCTGTCTCAGAAAATAAGGTGAAGAATTAATTGAGGAAGTCATCCCAACATGAACTTTTGGCTGCCATATGAACTTGCACAGGCAAGTGTACCTATCTATCAGTTTACATGTGTATACACCATGCACACACACACATGTGAGTTTAAAGAGGAGTTTGTAAAGCCACTGGACCTTGGTGTTAGAGAATTGGAGACCAGGGAATTTTCTTAGATGTTGGGTTACACTTCCTCATCCTCCCATGTTCATTAACAAAGATCTTAATTGGCTAAAACCAGCATGGCATGTTTTCAATATTTTAGGAGTTAGTGAACTTTGAGGATGTGGCTGTGGACTTTACCCAAGAGGAATGGACCTCACTGAGCCCATCCCAGAGAAGCCTCTACAGAGACGTGATGCTGGAGAATTACCAGAACCTGGCCACAGTAGGTGAGATTGCTGTTGCTCCCTGCAGCCTCTCATGGACTGACTGTGTTTCAGGAACGGTGATGGTAGCTCTGAATAAGACACAGCCCCATCCCTAAATGCATATTTTGTTTTTTGGTTTTGTTTTGTTGTATTTTGAGACAGAGGTTCTCATTGTAGCCCTTGCTGGCCTGGAATTGAGATGTAAAACAGGGTCACCTCAAACTCACAAATATTACCCTTGCCTCTGTCTTTGGAATGCTAGAATTAAAGGTGTATACCACCTTAAATATGTTTTAATGTACTGGGGTGGTTCTCAAAAAGTCTAAGATCTCTATATGTGTAGTGAGGAGCTGCGGGCAGGCCTGCTTTTCATCCTGCCCAGCTCCCGGCCACCGGCTAGCTTATGCCCCGAAATAACAACACACAAATTGTATTCTTTTAAAGATTGCCTGGCCCATTATTTTCAGCCTCTTACTCACATCTTGATTAACCCATATCTAATAATCTGTGTAGCACCACGAAGTGGTGCCTTACCGTTTAGTTTCTAGCATATGTCCATCTTTGGCTGGAGCTTCATCGCATCTGGCATCTCTCTCTGAGGAGAGGCACGGCAGTCTGCCTAACTTAGGAGAGGCGTGGCATCTTACTGATCCTTCTACCTCACTTCCTCTTCCTGTTCTGTCTACTCCACCCACCTAAGGGGCGGTCTATCAAATGGGCCAGGCAGTTTCTTTATTAGCCAATGAAATCAACTCAAACAGAAGACTCTCCCACATCATTTCCCCTTTTTCTGTTTAAACAAAAAAAGAAGGCTTTAACTTTAACATAGCAAAATTACATGTAACAAGTTATCAAGTAAGAATTACAGTTACAATATTTATATCTACTTTATCTTTTATCATAACAAAGGAAAACAACTATAACTATCTATCTATTCTTCAACTCCATCAGAGACTCCAGAAGGACACAATATTACCTAGGTGAACAAGAAGTAAGCTACTTCCAAAACTCTAGAAATGACAGAGACATCTCGCTGCCTGGACAGTCACCCAAAGTTCTTTTGTACTGTTGGGGCATCCATCTTCAGCCTACAGGCCCATAGTTTCCAGCAGACATTTCCATGATCAGGAAATTTCAAAGGTAGTTCAGTCACTATCTGCTGTGTCCTTCAGAATGTCTCGCAGACTCTTTCTTAAATTAGGAACCCCAAAGAATCATCTCACATTTAGGCAAGTTCAGCAGTCCTCTCTCGTTGGGTTCTTTGTGTCCAGTTTCTGCAACAGTCCAGGCAAGAGCAGTTTCTTGCCCAAATGGCTATCAAACTCCATAAGGAGCCTCTTTGATGCCCATCTTCCTCTTGAAGTAGATTGGTACTGCCAGGAGCAGACATGTCTCATTGTCATGAACAGTCCTAACTTATTAAAACATTTAAAATGCAATATTCTGTAGTCTTTGAAAGATATGAAGAATGCCTTTTTAACTTAAATATATCTCTATATATCTAGAAAATCTAACTAACATGACTATAAGCTTTACTATTATCAATGATTATCCATTAGCAACCTATATTTCCTAATTATACATTATATTCTTAAAATGAACTACACAATCACAATACCTTAATCAAGATTAGAAATACATATACATATAACAAAATTGACCTTAAAATCCATACCAATGCAAATTATTCATATCTATATCATATCCCCCTTTAAATGTAAAAGAACATTTATAAACAATATTTGGGAAAATGGGCGCAGTTATTTCTCTCCAAACTGCTTCCTGCTGAATGGGGACGCTGTTAATCAGATCTTTCATGGTGTAACCTGTGTGCCAGGTTCATCTCAGTTATCAGTTGGGTGAAGTAATTTTCTGAAGGTGTTCACAGCAACCTTTCAGGAGGGTGTGGTCTATCATACCATATTGGGATAGAAGCAATCCAACGGGTCTCATTTTCTGTAAAAATAAAAGAAGAATCTCTTTTCCAAAGTATCATATTCTTAGATCCAAATTCTAAAGTCAAGGTATTTTCAAGATATCTTTCTTGGATTAGTTCAGCAGCATTTGTAAACAAATATCTTTTAGCAGCTGTTGCTCCTTCCTCAGCATTCAAACAATTCAAAAAGAGCATAATAGCATATAGTATCAAGATTCTCTGTGTATTTTCCATCTTTGTGCGGCTTTATTTTAACCTCTATTTCGTTTATTTTATACTTTTATTTTTTGAGACAGGTTCTCTGTATATCTTTGTCCTGGAATAACTCTGTAGACCAGGCTGTCCTTGAACTCTCAGAAATCCGTCTGTCTCTGCCTCCCCAGTGCTGGGATTAAAGGTGTGTGCTACAACACCTTGAACTCACAGAGATCTTTCCGTCTCTGCCTCCCAGGCATTGGGATTAAAGGTGTGTGCTGCCACACCTTGAAGTCACAGAGGTCAATCTACCTCTGCCTCCCAAGTGTTGGGATTAAAGGTGTATACCACCACAACAAACTACTTCCTTTTTCTTTCTTTCTTTCTCTTTTTTTTAACTGTAAGAACTTTAACTTTTAGCCTGCATGTATTTTTAACTCACTGCAAACCATTTAGAGGTTTTCTTTGTCTTTGAATCTCTCTTTACTGTATATCTCTCTTTTTCTGACCACACAAGTCTTTAATTTACCAAGCAATATAGGTAGGATTAAAGCCGTGGCTTTGACAGCTAGATCCAGCCCATTCCTTAGCTTTCCAGCCTCATGGCAGAGGTACTGGCTATAGCCTTGTTTAACACCACAACTCTGTGGCGGTTCAAGGTCCCTGCCAGCAAGCAAGCTGCAACAGTGTTAAACAACACTCAAAAGCTCCATAGTCAGGACCGCCTGCTTGAAAGAGTCAGAGTTTGCCCTGGTGGGACTGCCCAGAAAGCTGGCATTTTAAAACGGCACAGCTTTTTTCCTGCTACGGCTGAAAACTGAAAAACAAACGTTCAGCTTTTCATCAACACCATTTAAGTGTTTGGTGGCAGGACCTCTTAAAAGAGCTGCAAGATTTTGCAGCTAAAGCTGAGTCAGGAAGCCTCTCTTAGATGAGAGTGCTTTCTTACCTCTAGCAAGCAAAGCCAAACCTGAGAAATAGCGGCTACCAAGAAAACATGCTTTACTCTATTCTTTCCCAAGCTTTCTCAGGCTTTCTGTGGATTCAATTATCCACGTGGGTGCCATATATGTTTTTGCTGGGTGGTGGTGGCTCATGTCTTTAGTCCTAGCACTCAGGAGACAGAGGCCGGTGAATTTCTGCATTTGAGGCCATCTTGGTCTGCAGAGTGAATTCCAGGATATCCATGCTACTCAGAGAAACCCTGCTCTCCACCCCAAAAAGAAAGTATATATTTTCCCTCTCTACGTTGATAGGCTAAATTAGAAACCTCAGTGTATAATCTTATGTCATATGTGTGTCTATAAATTCTCTTGGAGTTCAAGAGATGATGGGTCGGTGCTTAAGAGAACTTGCTTGAGGACCTGGAGTGGGGATCCCAGTATGTATCTAACAAGCGGATTGTGGTCTTGCATGCACCTGTGACCCTGGGGTGGCACTGAGGAGAGGTTGGAAATGAGGATCAGCCTCACGGGGAAAACACAAGCCAAGGTTCCAGGAGAGACTGCCCTAGAGTAAAGCACCCAGCACCCCACTTTGTCCTTTGTGTGTGGGCACAGGCATTCATACCTGCACACACATGTGCATATACCATATGCACATATACCACACACATACATATCCACAAACACGTGCAGTTAATTAAGAAGGGCTCGGGGAGATGACTCAGTAAGATGGTTACTGCTCTAGCAAGAGGACCTGAGTTAGGGCCACAGCTCTCCTGTAAAGGCTAGGTGTGATATTAGCCATCATATATACAGAAGCACACCTTATACACACACTTATACACACATACAAAATAATAAGTAAATTAGAAAGTTTAATTATCTTGATGACTGTTACTAATAATACTATATATGATCCACTTGTGGTTAATTTTTCTAGAGGAACAAAGATATCTTTGTTGCAGATCTCTCTCCTCTTTCTCTCTTTTGTTTTTTTTGTTTGCAAGACAAGGTTTCTCTGTGTAGCCCCGGCTGTCCTAGAACTCACTCTGTAGACCGGCTGGCCTTGAACTCAGAGATCCTCCTGTAAATGGAGATTGTACTTTCATTTTCCAGCCACCCAGACCCAAATAACCACACAGAAACTATTAATTGCAACATCATTTGGCCAGTGTCTTAGGCTTCTTACTGGCTAGTTCTGAGTATTAAATTAACCCATTTTTATTCATCTGTGTATCGCCACAAGGCTATGACTTATCTGTGCAGCATGTTACTTCTTTGGCAGCTACATGGTGTCTCCTTGACTCTGTCTTCTTCTCTTTCTATAGATATCTGTTCAGATTTCTTGCCTGTTTTTACTCTTCTAAGTCATTGGCCCAAACAGCTTTATTCATCAGCCAATAATACATAGAGAAGGACATCCCACATCATCCACCTGCTGGGATTAAAGGCATGCACCACGACCACCCAGCAAAAAATATACGGAGACCCTGGACTTTTTGAGAACCACGCCAGTACCTTAAAACATATTTTCCTGGCTATTGCAGTTCTTGCTTCCTGTTTGAGTAAAAGTAAAGTGCGTGGCTGAGATCCGAGTCAGTGGCCGAGCACCTATCGCTTGTGGGGCCCGGGTGCAACCCCCAGTACTATAGAAAGAAAACTCTAGTTTTTTGTAGATGTATATACAACTAAATTAACTGGGGCCTTAGGCTGCAGAGCAAGCTAAACTTTGAGGCATAGACAGGTGGTACTTGTATAATTAGTGCCTTAAAAATAATTTCTCATTACTTATCATTACAACTCTAGTTCCTGGCAGTGTGGTGGCACACTTCTGGAATTCAAGCATGTGGGAGGCAGTAAGAGTAATATTTCTGTGAGCTTGGAGCCAGCACTTGTCTCCAAACACTGGAGAAAAAGCAATAATTCTTGAACCCTGGGACGTTCTGTCATTTTTTTCTCTACGTCTTCTCATCAGTGTGTCTTACCTTGTGCACAGGGTATCAGCTCATCAAACCCAGTCTGGTCTCTTGGTTGGAACAAGAAGAATTTAGAACATGTCAGAACATGGTTTTCCCAGGTCAGTATTCATGGAAATTTTATTTTTTTCTTTTTCTTCTGAGACAGAGTTTCTCTGTATAGCCCTGGCTATCCTGATACTCACTCTGTAGATCAGGCTGGCTTCGAACTTACAGAGATCCATTTGCCTCTGCTTCAAGTGCTGGGTTAAAGGCATGCACCACCATCATTGGGCTTGGAAGTTCTATTTAATGAAAGTTTAGTATGTTTGCAACTGAAATAAACTTAAAATTAAAAACCCTTGTGTTGGTCTGGAGAGGTGGCTCAGTAGGTAAAGGCATGTGCAGCCAAGTCTGACAACTTGAGTTCGATCCCTGTAA